>NW_013669987.1:24053-38806 GCF_000517525.1 Limulus polyphemus
GACACAACATCTTTCTATCATAGGGGTTTGAGGAGGTCAATTTCTGATTAATTACCACACTTTCTTTAATATCTGATTAATTACCACACTTTCTTTAATATCTGATTAATTACCACACATTGTTTAATATCTATGAATTTTTTAAAAAAGAAAGTATCAACATTCCAGTACGTTTGAAACTTTAAATGAAGAAAACGTTCTAAAATTTAATTCAAGAACAGGTAAACAATTATTACTTGTAAAACCAGCGATATGTCGAACTAATGTTAACGAAACGCCCATATTTTGAATTTATTTTGCGTTAGTGCTACACATTTTGTGTTTACAAAGATGTTGCAGCCCTACATATGTTTTGCCACATGCACATAAAGGCTTGTTTTCCGTCACAGAGTATGACAAAAATAACTTTTTATTGAGTAGAATGTATAGTATACTGTAATTACATGATAATCTTAAGGGTCTGAATATTTATTGTCTAAAATAATAATTGCTCACAACAATTCAAGAAAACCTGGTAGTCTAGTCTTACGCAGAAACTCTTTTTATGCACACTGTTGTCAAATGTACCTGTGATTTTCTCTCTTATCCTTAGTTGGAGATATTTACATACATGAACGTAATATGTAAAGCACAATCTATGTTTTCTATGTATACAGCTAAGTATGCAGGTGTGTCTCGGGAGAGTTTTCAGCTCACAGAGTGAATCTCCTTATCTCTAGTTTTTATCAATAATCAAAGAAAGCGCCTCTCTCCAAGCCATGGCATAGAAGAAACCCGCCGAGATCGCCTGTCAACCCTAGAGTTCAACTTGTAGGATTTGTGGGGAGACGAACCCTTGTTGTCAGAACTTTTGTCACCGTTCCTTCCTCCGTCTCTTTCCTGGGATAATCAACATTTATTCTTTCAGAACAGACTTTTTTTTCGTTCAAAGTGAAGCCACGCAGTCTACCTAAATCGTCTAAAAGCAACTAACTGAAAAACTTGAAAAACGAACATGCCGATTCAGAATCTTTTGCTCTTTTTAAAAAAGAAAAAGAAAAAAAAAGAAAATAATCAAAAGCACGATTCTTGTCTTTAAAATTTTCCTTCAAGGTTCAAAACAAAAGTTATAACCGTGTTAAAGCATGAATCTACGGGGTTATTTAGAAATTTATTCCAGTTTTTGATAACTGATCTGAGGCCGTTATTAACAGAGGTTTTCATAATTTGTACTACTGTCAGAGTGGTTGTTGTGTGAACTAGGGTATGACAGGAAATTCTTTGTAAAACGTGATATGTTTTTGGCGACGACACTCTACTCTTAAATCCCATTAGAACTTAGTTGTTTGGTTGGTTTTCTTTTACATGTTTTTATTCCTTACAGAAAGAAATGCGTGGCGTCGCAAGCGCTCTGGATGAAAAAAGTATGTTTACAATAACTCAAGATGACTGGCAGTTGTTAAAACTAAAAATATTTTCAGAAGTATCGTATGTCTGGTACTACGTAAGTATCATACAATTTATGTAATTGGTCTGGTGTCTTGTTGTGTGAAAATAGCTGAAAGTGGAAATATGGCCGAACCTGACGAAGTATGCAAGTCGTTCAGTTTCTCTTGTTTGTGCGTAAATTACAGAATTCACAGAGGTAAATAGTCATCAAACTTATCTTTTATTTTGTTGTGGTTATTTTATTTTGTTAATAACCATAAAGAAAAGAAGAAGAAGAAAAAATCGGAGCTAGACATCAACAATCTGGTAATCGTCAGAAGTCTACAATTTAAAATTTGGTTAATACACTCCTCCCCCCCCCCCAAAAAAAGCAGAAAAAGATCGGAGCTAGACATTAACAATCTGGTCATCGTCAGAAGTCTACAATTTAAATTATGGTTAATACCCCCCCCCCCAAAAAAAAACAGAAAAAAGATCGGAGTCAAATACCAACAACTTATAATTGGGTTAAGACCAAAAAAGAGATTGGAGCTAATTTGCTCATAATTAATAATTTATGACCCCAAGAAAAGGTCGTAGCTACTTTTATCGTTATACATTTTATCTTCCAAACGTTCTGTCCACGCTGTTGTTACCATAATTTATAATTCTGTGCTACTCGTGTTAGCCTCTGTGTTTATGTGCGTTTTAATTACTTGTGACTACTCAAAACATTTATACCCGAATATTACATTAAAACTACAAAAATATGGAAAGCTGAAATGAATAAGACACATCTATAAACACCAGTATAAAAATATATATTGGGGTATAAAATTTAATATTTTTAAAGTTGGCGATACTTACAGAAATATTTTTGTTTTCCAAAACAAAATCGAGTATTTCTCAAGCGTTTTACAAACCTTCAGATGGCGCCACAGTGGCTACATTGAGGTCAGTTAATATTCATATGGTAACTTCTGAGTAATTCGACTCTATAATCCCCTACTGGTTTGTTGAAGTTAATCTTTTCCGTGACCGTGGGAGAGCCTGACTTCTCACCTAAGTTTTTATTACATCCTGCTTTGTCAAAATGTTTTGAGCTAACTCCGGATTTTAAGCAACCATTTATTGTCACAATTAACAGTGATGGTTGTAGTTTCTGTCAAAATCGTATTTCTGTACTTCACTACAATCGAAACAAATGCACTGGTCATTTTATATTCCCGTTCTTTTAATGCGAAAAACAAAACACAACTAATTTATTTCTCTTCAACAAAACATTACCGTGGAAACATAAAGTTCAGTTTTGTGAGATTGACAAATGTTCTTCGACGTGGAAATCTCATGTTTTATGCTGTTCTGGTTGTTAAATAAAATATCAACGTCCCTGACCAGAGTTGATGGGAAAGTGAAAATATATAATCTTGCCTTTTGTTCTATGATAGAGCCAACGAATTTTCAGTGTATAATTATAAATATTTATTCTTAGGATGTATAGGTGAACAAATGACATCAGCTATCTTGTTTATTGATCACTTGTAGAACGTATGAATAATTAAATGATGAGAATGCCTTTTCTTCAAATAAAAAAAAAAAGGTTAAAGCAAAACGAAAGGTTTTTGTATTATTTGTTTGTCATATATATTTTCTCGAATAAACATTTTTACTTTTTGAGCTAAGGGCAACAGTCATATCGATTAATACTTTTAAACAACTATTTTTGTCTCATGAAAGCTCAACTGATTTGTTCTGCGACCACGTGTCTATTCATCATGACCATTCCTGTACTGTTAAAAATATTGCCCCTTTTTCTTTTCATTGTTTAATACCTTTTTAAAATGATTCTATGTTTACAATATATTAATATATGTTAGTAATTTACCATATTTCAAACGAAAACCGAGTAATTAATACAAGTTATACAGCATTCATATATATAAATTAAGAAATAGAAAATGAAAAATATCGCAACACCAAGGACAACATAAAAACAAAAACTTGTTTTTTTAAACATAATTTCTTTACAGTATATAATGATGTATAGTTGACATGACTGTATAGATCTTTGTTAGACTGTATTTAAAACTGTGTTATACAGGTACAAGTGAAGAATCTATAATCGTTTTTTTCTTCGTCTTTTTGATTTTTTATTAGTGATTATTTGTTTAAACAAATAAGTCACTTTGAAATTACTCTCTATATGTCATATAAGTTTCTCATGTATGTTTGATCGTACGTACAGAAACTGTGTTAGCCAATTTAGTTAACCTGTTATGGACATCGGAAGTAATGCCCGCGGAGCCTGGAGTATGAAAAAGTAAATGTAGGTGATGCTTCAAACTGCTAAATGTTTTATTAGCAAAGTCAAAATTAGAATTTCTTTAACATTATAATAGTATTTATTACAGGTGTCTATGCGCCAAATTACTATTTGATCTTTGTTTGTTTTTCTCTTGTGTGTTATTTCCATCCAAATTGTCTCGCAATATTTCAAGTTAACATTCTATACATTCTCGTTCTTAGTAGATAGAATATTACACAACGGTTGTGTTAGTCTTATTTTCGTAAGCGTGTATATATATGTTTATAATAATTTGAAAGTTAGATTAATATGCGTGTCATTATTCATAGTTTAAGAAAATATTTTCTTTTTTGTAGTAAAGGACAAAGCTACACAATGGGCTATGTGTGCTCTGCCCACCATGGGTATCGACACCCGGTTTCTAGCGTTGTAAGTCTGCAAATATACCGCTGTGCCACTGGGTTTTTTAAGAAAAGAACATAACATTTTAAACTGGTGTCTTCAATAAGTTTGTATGCATCATCAGTATTAAACCCCAGAAACTTTCCACGTATGGTTAAATAACAATATGAATTTTATTTCACACCCTTCTCTACATCCTTAATCAAAGTTTCTGAAAAGTATAAACATCCACGAACAAAGAAATTAGCAGTATATGAGTTAGTATTAATCTGTTAGATGAGTGAGCAAGCCTCAAAGGTCCCGACATCTTTTCAGAAATCAACACCAGTGCAAAGGTCTTTACGATAATCTATTCATCAACAAGTGCCTTTAGTTTTCTTTGCTTTTTAAGGCCAACAAAAAATGGAAAGGTACCTCTATGTACGTAAACATTGCAGAGTAATAAGCTTGAAGATAAATGTGCCGTTCCGACCACGTGCATTAAAGCCAGCAACACAAACAAAAAGAACAGTGTATCCATACGCGATACTTATAGAAACTGAAAAGACGTCATCAGAATGACGTTATCTCTGTAAGTATATACTTTAAAATGTGTCTGCTGTTGAAATAATGTGTGATGCTTTAATGGATATCGTGGTCTCTTATGAAAGTTTATTATTAACTTAAAGTATTAAAGTGTAATTCAAATAAGTAGAATTTGGTCGTAACAGAAAATAAACTGACGATTCGGTTTGAGAAAAGAATAAAAATCAACGGCTCTTGTTACAATCGTATTCAAACTTTTAAACGAAATTAAATATGACCTATTATGTCTCTGAAAAAAAAAACTAATAAAATGTAACCCACCTACGTAACAATTTAGGAAGTACGATTCTTACTTTTCAAAAACCATGATTTTGGAGCGATAAACTAGAGGAAAGGCAGCTAGTCAATGCCACCCACCACCCACTCTAGTGTTACTCTTTACCAACAAATAATGAGATTGACCATCATATCATAATGACCTCACAGCTGAAAGGATAACCATGTTCGGATTGAGAGCCTTAACCACTAGGCCTTGCCAGGCCAGCTTTCAAGAAAAAAATCCATGCAATTATAGGAAATGGAAGGATAAAACCAATTTTTAGATTTGTGTTTGAGAACAGTCAGACTCTACTTATCTTTATGTGCACGGGTCAAAATGTGCATACCCCGATCATGTAATGAGCGCTATTCAATCTCATGTTAGATATTTGATGTCAGAGTTATCGACATTTCATGTTACCCTAAATTGTTGATTTCGCAACAGTTCACGTTATAGAAAATACCATATACATTGATACTGAAAAAACTGTAGCTGTGCACTTAAGAAGTTGTAGAGGTTAACAAATGCAATTTGTAAACTATTTGATAGACCAAATATTTTTATTCTTCACATGAACATCATCTTGAACTTCGATTTGTCAGATTCTGAGTCAGACTGACTTCGAAATTTCACAGACATATCTTTTGTTCAAAAATTTTATTAACAAATCTAATTTTTTTGTGTACAACAAACTTGCACATTTTACTTAAAACTAACACATTTCGTGTAGATACACTTCGTAAGTTTGGAATAGCAGTCAACATTACTTCTCTAATACGGGATCGGTACGACCCTGTGCACATTCAGTTATTACATGGGTTTGGAAAGCAAGAGACAAGGGCGAAGGGGGTCCTGTGGTTAACATTCTGGACTTTGGATCTGCGGATCCATTAATCGCGTCCTGTTACCGACAAAATGAAACATAACGCTCTGCACTTTGGGACCTAAGATGCGTCATAAGGGCGACAGTTCAATCCCACTATTTGGTCATACAACAGTAACTCAAGAGTTGGTGGTGGGTGTCGTCGGCTAGTTGCCTTCCCTCTAGTCTATCAGCTCAAAATGAGAGATGACTAGCACAGATAGCTCTTGAGTAGCTTTTAGAGATTTTTTTTTTTTACAATGGTACTGTTTTGAATCGGCAAGTATGTTATTGACCTGTGCAATATGACTCTGAGGTTTGCCACCTATACAGATGTAGATAATCTGGATTGTCTCTGTTTTCTCATTGGCTGTTGTGCCTTGGTGACCACCAAGCTGGCCTTACGAGGTTACTGACACATGGAAACATAGAACTGTCATAAAATCACTATACATATTTGTGATTGGATACGTTAGTAGAGGTGTCATCGCTTTTCAGATTGGATTGTATAAACTTTAGTAATTTCAGGTTTAAGATCAAAGCTCACAGACACACCTGAAAAAATTCTTATCCTGGTTCCTGTCTGCGACCAATTTCTCTTCAGTATACTTTCTGAGAAGTGTATTTCTATTTTGATTTTTAACTGGGTATGGACAGAAATGTCTAATTTTGTTGAATAAAAACTAATTTATTTTTTTAGTGGGAAGAATCTCCGGTTTTTTTCGGCCATGTTAGATTTCTAACTTAACACTCACCAACCAAATCCCTGAGCCCAGTTTTAATTTACCTCACGCCTTTGAAAAAACAAATAAACATTAGTGGCTTTGAGTCCTTAACAAGACCATATTAACACTTTAGTAGCTGTAATCCCCTTCCAACTCTTAACAAGACCATTATTAAAACATTGAGGATTCTAATACACCTCAGATCTCTAAAGATCTCTCTCTCTCTGGTCAATATCAAAGCCATTCATTATTCACATATTATTAGTTATATTCCCGTACAGATTGTTGAAATAAATTACTAAAATATTAGTAGGGCTATTCAAATTCAGGTCCATTAATAACTCCATATGAACCGTATTCTTTCTCGTTTTCTTGAAAAAACCTTTATTAAGACTTTTGTAGCTCTTATCCATCTCAGATTTTTATCATAAGATAATCTAAGATGATAAAAACCTTATAACCCGAGCGCTTTCGAAAGTTAGACCTTTCTTCTTCAGTGGCAAACTGGGATTTACCCCAGAAGAGGAAAGGTCCACCTTTCGAAAGCGCTCGGGTTATAGGTTTTTATCAAGACTTCTCGAACCTACGTGTTTTCCTGACATCATAAGTAACGATAATCTATTCATCAACAAGTGCCTTTAGTTTTCTTTACTTTTTATGGCCAACAAAAAATGGAAAGGTACCTCTATGTACGTAAACATTGCAGAGTAATAAGCTTGAACATAAATGTGCCGTTCCGACCACGTGCATTAAAGCGAGCGATACAAACAAAAAATGCAGTGTATAGAAACTTTGAAAAACAGCTCATTAGCATATAACCCATTCTTTGTTCTAGTGGACAAGTATTTTGTAAAATACAGTCACATTTCGTTTATGTTACATTACATATTATTACTATTTACAAATAAGTTCTTAAATAATAACACGAAACCACAAATGTTTATTATAAATCTCGTAACATTATACATATATTTATTATTTTTCGTTTATTGACCTTTCAGCTGTGTCTTACTAACATTACAGAAGTTGCGATGACGCAGCGCATGTGCACTCATGTTACTGTATCCAATAATATAAAACTGGCCTTTACAAAGTGACCTGTCTTGGCTCTGTTCTAGTGGACCAATATTTTGTAAAATACAGTCACATTTCGGTTATAATCCTTATTAATATTTACAAATAAGTTCTTAAATTTCAATTATTTGTCGTAAAACATAGAACAGTAAACAAAGAAGTATATAAAACAATGATCTCTTCTACTTACTAGCTTTGTACTCGCTTGTCGCTTGCCATAATTTGCTAAGCCTTGTCAAATTTGCACGTGGAACCATCAGTTACACATGCCAACTCAAGTCAATTTCAGGTCCTTCACAAAACCTTTACTAACATGTTGGTAGCTCTTCTCTATGCCAGGTTCTTAACAGGACCATGAGTTATACATTACCAGCTCAAGCCCATTTCACGTCCTTAACAAGACTCTTACTAACACGTTGGTAGCTCTAATCCATCTCAGCTGAGGACCATCAGTTACACATTACCAGGTCAGACCTATTTCAAGTCCTTAAAAAGACCTTTACTCAGACATTAGTAGCTTTAATACGTCTGAGATTCTTAAGAAGACAAAAAATATCTATATCAACACCACAGAATTCCACTATACTTTATCAAGCTCAGTAACTAAGATGTATTTAGGTCTAAAAAAATATATTTCGAGCTCCATTATCTCCTACCTTTCCGCTTCGATTCTACCATGAAAAGGAAGGCTTTCTCGCGTAAACACTTTTCAGAGTCTGAGAAAACCACGTAAGGTACATTCAGAGCTTTCAATTGGTTATACAAACGTCAAAAAGCGAAGTATTTCCAGAGATGGAAGAGGTGGGTGCGGCCACCTTGATTGATTCACTAAATATAATAATATCTCAGAAAATATAAAAGATAGGAACTTCTTATTTTATATTATATATTGTCAATATCGGTAATTTGAGTTTATAAGTCGTAAAAAACTATACATATTGTATTTGGACACGTAATAAGACTTTTACTAACATGTTAGTAGCTCTAATCTATCTCAGATTCATAACAGGACGATAAGTTACACATTACCAGCTCAACCCCATTTCAGTTATTTAACAAGACCATTACTAATACATTTCTAGTTTTAATCCATCCCAGGTTCTCAACAATCATTTAAACATTACCAGCTCAAGCTCATTTCAGGTTCTTAACAAGACCTTTAGTAATACATTGATAGTTCTAATCAATCTCAGGTTCTTAAAATAACCATCAGTTACACATTACCAGCTTAAGCCAATTTCAGGTTCTTAAGAATACTTTTACTAATACATTGGCAACTACAATCCATCTCAGGTTTTTAAGAGGACCATCAGTTACAGATTACCAGCTAAACGTCTTTTCATGTCCTTAATCTACTACAACTACATTTATAGCTCTAATCAACTTAGATATTTAACAGCACTATCAGTTACACATTACAAGCTCAAGCCAATATCTGGTCCTTAACAAGGCCTTTAGTAAAAGGTGGTAGCCCTAATCTATCTCAGATCCAAAACAGAATCATCAGTTACATAATACCAGCTCAAACCTATTTCAGGTTCTTAAAAAGGCCTTTAGTAAAAGGCTGGTAGCCGTAATCTATCTCACATCGAAAACAGAATCATCAGTTACATAATATCATCTCAAACCTATTTCAGGTTCTTAACAAGGCCTTTAGTAAAAGGTTGGTAGCCCTAATCTATGTCAGATCCAAAACAGAATAATAAGTTACGTAATACCAGCTCAAACCTATTTCAGGTTCTTAAATAGGCCTTTAGTAAAAGGCTGGTAGCCGTAATCTATCTCAGATCGAAAACAGAATCATCAGTTACATAATATCATCTCAAACCTATTTCAGGTTCTTAACAAGGCCTTTAGTAAAAGGTTGGTAGCCCTAATCTATGTCAGATCCAAAACAGAATCATCAGTTACGTAATATCAGCTGAAACCTATTTCAGGTTCTTAAGAAGGCCTTTAGTAAAAGGTTGGCAGCCCTAATCTATCTCAGATCCGAAACAAAATCATCAGTTACATAATATTTCAGGTTCTTAACAAGGCAATTAGTAAAAGGTTGGCAGCCCTAATCTATCTCAGATCCAAAACAGAATCATAAGTTACATAATACCAGCTCAAACCTATATCAGGCTTTTATAACAAGGCCTTTAGTAACACATTGGTAGCTTTAATTCATTTCATATTCTTAGCAGAACAACCTGTTACACATCATCATCGCAATTATTTTCTGATTGTTAAAAAGATCTTTAGTAACACGTTAGTAGTTCTAATCAATCTCAAATTCTCAAAAGAACATTACCAGAACAAGCCTCTTTCAGGTTTTTAAAAGGGCGTTTTACTAAACCATTGGCAGTTCTAATCCATCTCAGATGGTTAAGAGGATAATCAAATACAGGATACAAACTCAAGCCAATTTCAGCCTTAACAGAACCTATGCTAAAACGTTGGTAGCTGTAATACATCTTAGATTCCAAACAGTTTATTTGTTTGTTTGTTTTGAATTTCGCGCAAAGCTACACGAGGGCTATCTGCGCTAGCCGTTCCTAATTTAGCAATGTAAAACTAGAAGGAAGGGAGCTAGTCATCACCACCCACCGCCAACTCTTGGGCTAGTCTTTTACCAACGAATAATGGGATTGACCATCACGTTATAACGCCCCCACGGCTGAAAGGGCGAGCATGTTTGGTGGGACGAGGATTCGAACCCTCGACCCGCAGATTGCGAGTCGAGCGCCCTAATCACCTGGCCATGCCGGGCTCCTATTCCAAACAGAACCATCAGTTACACATTACCAGCTCAAACCCATTTCAGTTTCTTAAAAAGACATTTATTAATATGGTGGTAGTTCTAATTCATTTCAGCTTCTTAACAGAACCATCAGTTACACATTATTAGCTCAAGCCCATTTTAGGTGTTTAACACAATCTTTAGTGATACTTTGGTAGCTCCAATCTATCTCAGATTCCTAACAGGATCGTCAGTTATATATTACCACATCACATTAATCCTATTTCAGGTCTTTAAGAAGACCCATACAAACACTTTGCTAGCTCTAATGCATTTCAAGATCATCAGTTACACATTACAAACTGAAGCCCGTTTGAGGTCCTTAATAACACCATTACTCACACTCTTGTGGCTCTAATCCAACTAGATTCTGAACAGAACCACCAGTTACATATTAGCAGTTCAATCTTATTTGAGGTCCTTAACAGAACGTATACAGACACGATGGTAGCTCTTATATTCTTAACAATACCATATGTTACGCACTACAAGCGTAAACCGATTGAAGGTCCTTTAAAAGGCCTTTACAATCAATTTTGTAGCTCTAAAAATCTCAGCTTCTAGACAAACCTATCAGTTACATAATACCAACTCAAGTCCATTTCAGATACTTAACAAGACCTTTAGTAACAAATTGGCAGTTCTAATCAACCTCAGATTCTCAAAAGAGCCATCAGTTACACATTACCGGCTGAAGTTCATTTCAGGTCCTTAAAACTACTTTTACTAAAACATTAGCAGCTTTAATTCATCTCATATTTTAAAGAAGACCATCAGTTACACATTACGTGTTAAAGCCTATTTCGGGTCCTTAAGAAGACTTTTACTAAAACATTGGCAGTTCTAATTCATCTGAGGTTTTAAAGAGTACTGTCAGTTAGAGATTTCTACTTCAAGCCCATTCCAGGTCCTTAATAAAACCTTTACTAACACATGTATAGTTGTAATCATCTTATATTTTTAACAGTACCATCACTTACACATTAACAACTCAAGCCCATTTCAGGTCCTTAGTACAACCTTTCCTAAAACCTTGGTAGCTGTATTCCATCTCAAGTCCTAAACAGACCCTTCATTTACAACTTACCACTTGAAACAAAGTTCAGGATATTATCAAGATGGTTACTAACATGGTGGTAGCTCTAATTCATTTCAGATTCTTGAAAGAACCATTAGGTACACATTAATAGCTCCTGCCCAATTGAGACCCTTAAGATTATCTTTACTAACACTTTGGTAGCTCTAATCCGTCTCAGATTTTTAACAATAACATCAGTTACACATTGCCAGCTCAAGTAAATTTCAGGTCCATAACAAGATCTTTACTAACACACTGATAAGTTTACTTCATCTTAGATGATGAAAAGGAACACCAGTTGCATGTAAAAAGCTCAATCCCTTAACAAGACCTTCACCAACACGTTGGTAGCTTTAATCCATCTCAGGTTTTAACATGACCAGCTCAATCCCATATCAGGTCCTTAAAAAGCATTTACTACCAATTGGTAGCTCTAATTGTTCCATGAGTCTTAACGAGACCTACAGTTACACATTATTACCAGCTCAAGCCCATTTCAGGTCCTTATGAAAATTTCACTAAAACATTGGCAGCGCTAATAACTCTCAGATTTTTAACAATACCATCAGTTACACATTACCATCTTAAGCCCATTTCAGGTCCTTAACAGAACCTTTGCTCAAACGATTGGCCATCTCAAAGTTTTAATAGGACCATTAGTTACCCATTACTAACTCAAACCCATTTCACTTCCAATACCTTTAGAAAAATGTTGGTAGCTGTAATTTATCAGATTCTAAATTGAATTATCAGTTACACATTACCAATTCAAACCCATTTTGAGTTTTTAAGGAGACGTTTAATAACACGTTGGTAGCTCTAATTCTTTCAGATTCTTAACACAATCTTTAGTTACCCATTACTACCTCGAACCCATTTGAGGTCCTTAACAAGACCTTTAAGAACACGTTGGAAGCTCTACTACATCTCAGATTCTTAACAGGACCATTATTTACATATTACTAGTTCAAGCCCATTTCAGGTTCTTAACAAGAGCTTTATTAACACATTGGTAGTTCTAATGAATCCCAGATTCTCTAAAGAACCAACAGTTACACATTACCAGCTCATTTCACGTCCTTAAGAAAACTTTTACTAAAACATTGGTAACTCCAATCCATTTCAGGTTCTTAAGATAACTATAAGTTACACATTACCAACTGAAACACAGTTGATCTCCTTCACAAAAGCTTTACTAACACGTTGTTAATTCTAGTCCATCTCAGATTTTAAGAGGACCATCAATTACACATTGTCTGCTCAAACCCATTTCAAGTCTTTTACAAAACCTTTAGTAACACATTGGGAGTTCTAATCGATTTCAGATTTTCAAATGGAACACCAATTACACATTACTAGCTGAAGCTCATTTCAGGTAATTAAATAAACATTTGCTAAAACGATTGTAGTTCTAATCCATCTCAGATACTTAACAGGACCATCAGTTATACTTTAACAGCTCAAACCTATTACAGGTCCTTGATAAGACTTTTCGTAAAAGATCGGCAGCTGTAATCCATCTGAGATTCTGAGATTGACACACACCATCTTCGTTTTCCCACACATATGTTTTAATATATATATATATATATATATATATACAACAGTATAATTTACAATAGCAACGATTATGATTAATTATTACAAACAAAGTTTCATAAACAGAAATTTCACTAACTTACAAATAAACTAAAATCGTCTTGATATTCAGTGAGTTAACTTGAAGTAGATGTACGTACAATTGCCGGGAAGCTAGCTAGATTTGTCAGGCACTGAATTGTTGGACCGTTGAAGTAATATAATATTTTCATAAAACCACTAATGTCCGATGAGAAACCAGTAATATTTTTGGAAAGATGCTAATGTTTTATGAGAATTCACTGACGTTCGAAATTTATAATTGTTCCTGTTGGTTAGCAAAAGGGTTAGCAGAATCACGGTTTATAGTGTACACGGTTATAACAGTTTCCTAGCAAACTTATATGTTCTCATCTTTGTTTTTGGCACGTCGCCTTTTATAGGATTTTCTCAACAATACTGAACTATAAACCGGTTATAGAAGTGGATATATTGTCGATTCTTGCGTTCACGAATATTCTACATGTCTTTAACAGAACATTTGCTAAAACGTTGGTAAATGTATTCCATCTCAGATTCTAAACAAGACAATCAAATACATATTACCAGCTCAAACCCATTTCAGGTTCTTAACAAGACCTTTACTAACACTTTGGTAGCTCTAGTCCATCTCAATTCTCTAACAATATCATTAAAAATACATTAATAGCTCTATTCTATCTTTGCTTCTTAATAAAATAATTGCTAACATACTATTTCACTCTTTAATCTTTTATCAGAATTTTATTAACAATTTTGTTCATTTTTAGGGTTTTTATAATGATAATCTCTGATACAGTATTGGCTCTATTTTTATCTCAGTTAATAATAGGTTAAACAATCGCCAAGTTTTTTATATTTTCATTTTAAGAGGATAACATTTCGAGCCAACGCTCTTCATCAGATAGTAATTTCGATATCTTTGTCGCCTATGCAGTTAACTATATATTTCTATTTTATCTCAAGACCTGAAAGTGAAACAAACAAAAAATATCCAAGATACTGCTAATTCTTTGCCATCTTATGTTTTTATTTTGCCCTAAGACATACTTTAGTTGCACTAGTCTTATAGTGTTGAAAGTACTAACTACATTTAACCCTTAAAACTAGCTTGTTGGATTTGTTCTAACTTTAATACCATTGAAAGCTTAATGCACGCAGCAGTGACTAACAAAAAAAAAGTGTTAGTAAAACACGTGCGCGCAGTTGACTACTGATACCACTAGCACATGACTCAACGTAAAACTATGAATCACTGTATAAGTGACGGAGAGCTGATATTTCAGTTTCCTTAAGTTAACTCAGGCATCTTACGCTATTTTTACCATATATTTATATTTTATTTATTTGTAATATTATGAATTTATTTGTGTTCTTTCTAAACCCTTCTTTTACCAATGATATGACAACATAAATAATTTTAAGCTCTAAATATAATCCTGAGCATAGTATGACTTTATAGACCAGCAAAGACGCTGTTGCGTCAACGAGTCACATGACTAGTGTGACACCACGTTTCTAGAACTATCCCGTACCTTGGCGAATGCTCTGGTATTTACTAGATATAGGGTAGTCTGTTATATAAAAGAGGGTGACAATGTGACGGTAATGTAAGGTGTGTGTAGATAGTGAGTAATTGAACTGCAGTCAGAAGTAT
>NW_013669987.1:39766-48177 GCF_000517525.1 Limulus polyphemus
ACGTCCCGTAAAATTAAGAGACTTTGTTGAATTGTAATTTTGTGTTTGTAATTCTGTAGATTTAATTAAGTTATTGTTAATTGTTATTGTATGTGGTTATTGTTCGGGACGAACAATAATAAGGAAGGGGCAGTGTTGCGTCAGCGAAGTCACATGACTAGTGTGACGCTACGTTTCTAGAACTATCTTGTTCCTTCATGAATGCCCTAGCATTTACTAGATAGGGTAGTCTGGTATATATATAAGAGGGTGACAACGTGACGGAATAATGTGTGTGTAGATAGTGAGTAATTGAACAGCAGTCAAAAGTATTGTTGACGTTCGTTGATATAGCGTTTGTTATAGAGCGATTGTTGAAAATAAGTGTATCGTAAAGTTGTATTCGGAAAGAATAAACCAGTTTTATTAAGTAAAGACTTGTGTCGCTAAAGTTTCGTCGGAACGAAGTTACGAGAAGTTAATTAACAAACGGAGACGTAACAACGCTATTTTAATGTAAGACGTGCTTCTAAAGCACTTTTTTTATAATTTTTTAGTCCTCTAGTGAGTCAGCATTACGTTATGGACTTACAACACCAAAATTCGGGTTTCGATATTCGCGATGGGCATAACACAGATAATCCACTGTGTAGCTTTTGTACTTGATAACAAACAAACAATCTTTTCAATGACTGTCGCCCTCCAGTGGCACAGCGGCATGTCTGCGGACTTACAACGCGAGAATCCAGGTTTCGATACCCGTGGTGGGCAGATCACAGACAGCCCATTGTGTATCTTTTCAAGTCTCGTTTTTAATGCGAGACTTGCTTCTAATAAGCTTTTTAGCGGATCATAGAATGGTTCTGTGTTTGTGTTTTTTCAAGTACAAACTTTTAGCTCATAGCTCCATCTCTTGACCGATTTGAGATCTAATTACAGACGCGGCTATTGAGGGTTCCCTCTTGTTTCAACTTTTCAATGATCGTAGCGTCTTTTACTGGATGCCACAACGTTGAACGGAACGAAAGAGTGGAATATTTTCTTCTCCGATCAAGAGCGGAAGTTCCAGATATACCGAATAAGGTATCTTGAAGTGGTTTACCGAGTAAACATGTAACACTCTTTTATTAAGTTGATAAATATTTTTTAATGCTTCATTCCAAAAGATAGACTGTAGAAGTTCTAAACAGCTAAACAAAGAAACCGAGTTTAATAACATGAACGTATATTTAAGTAAATGAAACTCAGAAAAACTTGAGAGTTTGAAAACTTACTTTAAAGCATACTGTTAAAACAAAATATTTTAAATGCAAAATTTACTCAACAGTTTAATTCTAAATTGGAATATTTATGTGGTTGAAGTGTTTTTTTTTTTCAGCAACTTCCAATTTGCCCTTAGAAGATTGTCTTCAGTCGTCGAAAACACGTGTGTTTATTTTATCTCTGTCTGGTTGGCGATAGTAAAGTACGTGGTGAAATCAAACTGAAAGAAGTTCTGTTTCTGAAACTAAACTTTTTTCATTGACACAGGAAAAGCAGTGACAGTCTATTCCTTTTTAGGGAGGTGTTTATGCGCTCACAGCTGCTTAAGTAATTGTACTGACGAATAGATTTGAGTTAAATTACGACCTTGAGGACGGATCAGCTTGTCAGACAATTGTTACTACTTGTATCCAGGGCATCAATCACCATATACATATTTTTCTATATTACTGTCTCTAACAGTTATCATAGTCTGTTTGTTTCTAAGCAGTGAGTGTCGGATATGAATTACGCTATCAAAGTTTAAAAAGAAATCACGGCCTTTTGTAATGTAGTTGTCATTTTCGTAATAAATTAATAATAGCATTTTTTTGAGAACTTGCGAAATAGGGAGAGAAATTGAAGATGGTAAGTGCACATTCTCGACCTTATAATGACTCCTTTAGTAGCACTTTAAATGTTTCTAACTTGATAGAATTGTCTATAATTTCAAAGAATAAGCTGCCCAGAATACTTAAAAAAAACGAAAGAATACATTGACCTGAAGGCTTACATCTTTCGTTTTAAGTATAAGAAGATTCATTAAAAATTATCAACCAGCAGTTATTTAGCAGATTAAATATTTTCGCATTTAACTTGTAATGAATTAATAAACACAACGATACAAAATATATTAATCTAATTTAAATGTTTTATTATTGCGTTTTTATTTTAGTGTACTATATAATTGAAGTATAAAGAGTGTCACTATTATATTTATAACTAAAAGGAACACAACGTTAAAATCTTACACAATAAATAGGTATTAAAAGAAGGACTTGCCCTAAAACAATTCTACATATATATATTTATATATTTTAATTTTCAATAGTTTCTCTGATTTATAATTCTATTTTAAATTCTACTTGTTTTATCAACATAGTGTTATTCCAGTCTATAACATGATATGTTTCCGCCACATGTTTTGCTAAAACCGATTAATTTACTTTATATTTTTCTACCGCATTTTTATGTTGTTTAATCCTGCATTTTTAATTTCTACTCGTTTTTCCAATATATAATCGACCACAGGTACAAGGAATTTTATAAATCCCACATTTATCAATTTCTTCTATTTTATCTTTTGTACTAGTGAGACTATTTAATTTACAGCGCGGAGAGAATGTTACACTACATTTTATGTATTGTTTCATTATATTACCTATTTTTGTAGATAAACCTTGAACATATGGTAAACAAACTCTCATGTTATCTTCTTTACATGGTACATATTAACATTCTTAATTTATTGGTATGTTTATGATGCAATATGTCTATAATTTCGGGTATATATCCTCTATCTATGGCTACGCGTTTTATGAAAATTAACTCTGATTTTACATTACAATAATAAGTGCATATTTTTAAGGCTCTAAGCAACTGTGGAAAAGGCGGATGGGTTTTGTGTTCATGAGTGACACGACCTATTGTGTTGTGGTACTGCTATAGAAAATGGCTTTCTACAAACAGAGGTTGAGAGTCGACTATTGTCCCGTTTGACGTCATATCTAAAAAATTTAGCTGACCCTCTTTTTCCATCTTTAATGTACATCTGCTGTTAGGACTGATTGAATTAAGATGTTTTTTGAATTCTAATAAAGTCCCAATGTCATTCTGCCATACTAAAAACGTGTCATCTACATACCTTAACCACACTAAGGGTTTCACCTCAGATGTGATAAATATCTTCATTTCAAAATTGAACATAAATAATTCACATAAAAGAGGTGACAGGGGCGACCCCATTGCTAAACCCTTAGTCTGTACAAAACATTTATTTCCCACCTTGAAAAAACAAAGATATTAAACAAGGAAGCTGGTCCAGGTCTAGAAATAATATAGTACTGGACAGATGTGTCGTAACTCTGTGTACTTTAAGTCTAGATGGCGTTTTGGTATATAAATGAATATATGGATATATAAGTCCCAAGCATGCTTTTACCATTACTTGTGAATATTATGTCATAGATACCGAAACATCTGTAGAGTCGTTTTAGGGCAAGTCTCTGTTTTAAATAACTATTTGTTGTGTAAGATTTTAACGTTATATTCCTTTAAATTGTAATAGATGTTTTACACAAGTGTCGTTTTTAAATTATTTAATACATTAAGAAAGAGTGAAAAATAGTTGATACCATTATGGAAGGAAAAAGAAAAAGAAGTGAAATGGCGACAAATGAAGGCTGAGTTTTTACACTTCTTGACACTATATGTTTATAAATTCACTATTTCATAACGTCGTTATATTTAAAGCTCGATCAAGAAACAGTCTCACGGTCTTAGTCAAAGCTTAGTCAAATCCAAAGTATTTACACAATTTTCTGTACAGAGATATATTTCGTTTATAGTTATTACGTGTTTTCCCACTTATTCACTTTAAATTTAAATCTAACAACTTCATATTCTGCGTAGTAGGTTTTTGTTTCATTAATCTGTTTAAAACATGTATCTTTCTCATCATGAACCACGGTAGAGGTTTGTAATATGTATCACCCATTTGTTCTTCTTTATAATTATTTAACATTGTTCTGCCAGCCTACAGCAAAATAGGCTGTGAGTATTGTAATAAAACCAATATGTAGAGTAGATTTTAAGTTTATTTGACAACCTAGCAAATAACAGCAGCTGTATAACTGTTCACATCCAATCGTTTTAATGTAGTCTGTGGTTTACATGAAGCCTCATAATCTACTACATGCATACGTATATAGCTGCGGGCAGGCTGTGGATGCAATTTAATGTTTATATGGCAGACATGGCACGTGTACTATAGCGATTATTAATTTATTATTGCAAATGTATTGATTTCGCATATCACTTGTTTATGTATAGGGTTCCTGCTCTTTTGAACACGACGCTGCTGACAGGATCACAGTTTTCTTACCACTGCATGTTCGATTTTTATCATGTTACATAAACGTCTAGGCTGCTTCTCACAACATAAATATTTAAGCCATAGTTTAAAAGATAGCACCAAGCCTAGTTTTGAGTATCGGATCGGCAATTATAGTGATGGGTGATGGCAAGTGTCTAATTATAGCCAACGCTGCCTGATTGCGAATTTTATAGATACTGGAGATAGAGTATCCATCTTTTGAAGCTGATTATAAGAAATGGCAAGAATCATGCAAGCAGGAGATGGCGAAAATGATGGCGCTTCTAGGCGAAAGTGAGAAAGAAATTTTGTAGCTATATATTATATTTCTAAAATATTTAGTTTCAAATAAAATATTCAGCAGCGACGGTCATCACACTGGAAGAGGGTCATAGAAGTATCACGACCCCAACTCCATCAGAAATGGGGGAGGTATATTGAGATAATCAATTCATAATTGTTGAATAAGTTTTCGACCTTGTAGAGTGTGCAGAATAGGAACTCTGATCAGCTGCAGCAAAACCGTGACGGGCCTTACTATGGCCAGCGGAGAGGAGGAGAAAGAAAAGGAAAGGAGAAATGTAACAACTATAAGAAATATTAAAAATGCTTATTTGTATACATATGCTATTATATTATGACACATTGTCTTATATTTGCATTGAATATATATGTATACATCTGTATAACTTGGAAAAATCATATGCCTATCTATCTAATTCATGCAGTTACATAATCCAGTCCAAGCACCATTCCAGTATACTTCAGTAATCCCTCCAATCCAGTGTTTACAGACTCCGTATATAGCTACAATGCATAACTATAGTAGCTGTATATATGTATGTGATATGTGCGCTCTGCGGGTTTTTTTTACTACTACTTTGCCCCCTGTTGATGAATTTTCACCAAATCTTGCATGAAGGTTTATTAGGTCCATGCGGAAATACATGCAAATTACGGTTTAAAATTTTAAGTTTTGCAGTTTTTATGGGAGTTTTCTTTTTTTTTTTTTTTACAATTACATAAATGGGAAGCAACTTTTCATGCCCTAAGATAACCTTTCATTAATCATAAATTTACATAACTTCCGTCCAGGGTAGTACTCCAGCTAGTTTTTAATAATCTTGTATATATAGTATACTCCACTTAATACGTGGAAAAAATATTTGGGCTTTTGTTCCTATGTCACAGAACACGCTTTGTATGCGGGATTCAATCCTATATATACCTTTTTTCTGTAGTTAAACAATTTTAGTACATATATCGTAAGTGAAGCACGAGTTTATTCCTTAGTTTCATTATATTACTAAAAGTATCATACTCTGGAAACGATCACCCTGCACACGATTTCTTAATAATGGTTTTTCCATTAGTTGCCTTTCAATACGAGTACCATTATTTCAGGAACGTTTGTAACAAAACACATGATATGCTTCATTTTCCGTTGAAAAGTTTGTTTAATTAGTGTTTTTAATGTTTGAATAATTTTGATTATTATCATTTATTATTATTATTTTAGTTTTTACTCTCCTGAAGATTATTTTGCATTATCAAAGAGATTTAGGACTAACTTAAATCTCCTAAGCTGACCGAACTTCCTAAGATGTGGAGTTCATGGCCGATCAATTGATACATTCTAGTCTTGTGTATTAATTCATAATAGTGTGTACTTTTTGTCACTTTGTCATATAAGATTGGCTTCTTTCATTTGTAACTTACATTTTAGTTCTGATCTGTTTCCTTGCGTAGACTTTTCGCGCAAAGCTACACAAAGGGCTATCTATGCATAACCGTTCCTAACTTTGCACCGATAAACTAGATAGAAGGCAGCTAGCTAATCAACAACATCCACCACCAACTCCCTGGATTCACTTGCCTGATCGAATAGCGAGTATATGAAAGTCACTATTATAGCGCAGCCAGAGATAAATGTGCCAAGTAAATTCGCGAACAGTGAATCTTTAGATTCATAGTATTGGCACGCTAACCAATAGACCACCACCGACCTAATTCCAACCTGTAGGCTTAACTTATTAGTGATTAGAAGTTACTAATGTTCAGATTCTGCAAAATGGAAGACTTCGAAGTGTCCAGTACGTACAGTAGGTATAATAGTTAGCTGAAATAGTACCATAAGGCTGTAGTTTAAAATAGATAACATTATTACTGTGAACATAAAACTGCAACTATAAAGTATAGAATTTCTTCGTCGGACTTCAAAAAATGTGTGCAGCTATCCGTGACAATTACAGTTTTACGTTGCAACTGTAGTACTACAATCGAATATTCTGATAAGTAGGAATTATTTTTAAGCGAAACACTACCACTCATGTGACACGTGTTATACTGTACTTATTGCTTTCAATTTTTGAACATCGTTACGTGGCGAATTTAATACTACACAGATTTATCGAATTACTATGTGAAGTTTCAAATTACATTCGTAAAGTAAGAAATAGTAGTTATGAAATTTTTTGTACTGAAGCTTCTTTTTCGATAATGTTACATACAGGGATCTTCTGTTCCCGTTCAAGTTTGTCATTGGTCAGTTTAGATATGTATATGTTGTGTATGGAAATCCTATCTGAAGTTATTTTTATCCTTTATAACTTATAAAAATAAACGTAACTTAACAGCAGTTTTCCTCGCTAATTGCAGGCCTAAGCTTGTGAATAAGCAAGCTCTTTTTATACGAAGGTTTGTTCATTATTCATCCTTGCTAAGATCTAAACAGTTAGATTGGGCAACAGCTTCACGTGTTCGTTCACTGGCGTTATCAATTTTCTCTTGGAAGAACCGGTGTAGTCTCGCTTACAACAAGGACAAGTAACTTTATGAACTACAAATGATGATGGTAAAGTAGAAATTAGGCCCTTGAATCTAAAGAAAGACTGTAGACGACAATTAGGTTTAAACACACCGTATTTGTGGGCACACCCTTTTAATAATTAAAGAATATTTACCCTATATGGTAAACTAATAACTACTAGATACTTAAATACTCCAAATATGTCTGGTATACTAACATTTCAATGGTGTTAATAGTTAAGTAGTATTCTATCAATAACAAAAATAGGGAAGACATTCTTATATAAAAGACCCCAGTGGCACAGCGGCTTATCACGCTAGAAACGGAGTTTCGATACCCGTGGTGGGAACAGCAGAGATAGCCCATTGTGTAATTTTGTACTTAACTACAAAAAATCTTACATAAAAACATAAAAAGAAAAAATGATTGGCTAAAGATGGCGTCAATCTCGAACCTATTGTGACACTATCGATCTGATCATAAAACTTTTCATTCAGAGGAAAATGAAATTCTTTAACTACAAAGTTCATTAAGGAAAACCGGGATGGGAATAGTCACATTGTTGGAAGCATTGTTGTAAATAAAGTTGGCACTTAGCTGTAAGGCCTTTTCCAACAGTATCTTTGTATACAATGATTCAACGTCAAATCTGACACAGTGCACATCACTATCAAACTTCAATTATTGTATTTCTTGATAAAACTCAAAACTGTTCTTTAAGGTATGTTCGTTTGGGGCGTAAACTTCTTCAGAAATCCAACTAAAAACCAGCTAAAGCATGATTACGGGTTCCAATATTAGAGAAAATATTAGGTCGTCGAGAAATTAATGTCGCTTTTTTTTTTGGATGAAAAAACCCGAACAGCTTATATATCAAAACAAAACATTTATTAAATGAAATAGACTCCATTCTTATCGATGATGCTTTTCCATCTTACAATCAGGTTGTTAATGCGCTGATTAAAGAAATCACTTGGTTTTGAACAGAAAACATGTCAATGTTTTCTTTAACACCTTTCACATTTGCATACGTTTTCCCATTCAGATTGTTTTATAGCGAACGAAAAAGATGGTAATCTGATGGTGCCATACTTGGAGAATATGGTGGGTGGGGGAAAACTTCTCAACCCATCTCCATAATCTTGTGTTGCGTCAAATGAGCCACATGTGGACGTGTATATTGTCGTGGAGAAGAAGAACACCTTTCCGACTGACGAGTGAAGGGCG
>NW_013669987.1:48839-53144 GCF_000517525.1 Limulus polyphemus
ATTCCTTAAGTGTTAACGTATTGTTTCATGAGATACATGCAATTTCAGAGCCATTTCACGGGTGAGTGTGTTGTCTTGGGTTACACTCAACAAGCGTCTTCAAAGCATCAATTTCAATTCCAACATGTCGGCCCCTGCCATCACAGTATTTAAGGCTAAAGTCACCTGAACAAAATTTGCTGAACCATCGTTGACACTTACGAACGTTCAAAACATTTCCATAAATTTCTTTGATATTATTTGTGTCTACAGAAGCGTTGTTTCCCTTCTTGTATTCAAACAGCATTACATGCTGAATGTGTGTCTCGTCGTGTGCCATTATTATAAGGGATCAGAGGATATTAAACTTTACACATTATATAGGCTACACTAACGTGACGTTTAGGCGGTTCGTTTAACTATTATACGTGACATACGTTTTTTGGGAGGTGGTTAATGAAAGTGTTCCAAAACGCGACATTAATCTCTTGACGACCTAATAGTTTGTGATGTAATTCCTTTGTGAATTTTAGGTAAACCACAAAAAAGCCTGGTGATTACTTAAGAGTCTAATGTTCAAATACTGTCTTTCGTTAAGAATAGGCCCGGCATGGCCAGGTGGTTAGGGCACTCGACTCACAATCTGAGGGTCGCGGGTTCGAATCCCCGTCACACCAAACATGCTCGCCCTTTCAGCCGTGGGGCGTTATAACGTGACGGTCAATCCCACTATTCGTTGGTAAAAGACTAGCCCAAGAGTTGGCGGTGGGTGGTGATGACTAGCTGCCTTCCCTCTAGTCTTACACTGCTAAATTAGGGACGGCTAGCGCAGATAGCCCTCGTGTAGCTTTGCGCGAAATTCAAAACAAACAAACAAACAAACAATCGTTAAGAATATTATCTTTTTTGAATTTTAGTAAACGTCTTTGAAATTTAGCTTCTCTCTTATCAATAGTATTATTACACAATTTTATAAGTTTTGTAGAGTCACTTAAGATGCATTCAGCTTTCTTTAAATAACCATCTTTATCTAGTATTACAATACTGTTTTCCTTCTCAGACTTAGAAATAACAATACTCCCTAGGATGCTGCTTATCTTTTAAGTTTTGATATACAATATTCTCACCTCTTCATTTTATTCCAATATATGGATGAGTAATTCGAACCAACTTTTATTGATGCTGAATAACATTTAGGGGTTGTTCAAGGTAATTGAAAGTTTACCTTATAGTTCAGGTTATACCTGCATATTTTGAATATTCTAGAATACTCTGGAAAATTTAAGATTATTCTGAAATGTTCTAGCATATTCTGGGATATTTCAGAGTATCCCACATTATTCAGAATATTCAAGAACATGCCATATAAATGATCCATACTGTCACTTTTTACTTCTGAAATGTTCTGAATCATGTCTTAGAACTTGTTCAGTCATGTGTTTTCAAAGACTATAAGGAGCTTTCCTCTGGTCCAGTTAATGCAATTTTCACTCGATTCCAACATTCTAGAGAATACATGGACTAATCCAGTTATGAAACTTCAGCTGACCAAGATGAAGTAGTAGAAGCTACAGATGAATTTATGAATGGTGTCATTGAGGTTTTCTACAAGATAACTTCAGGTCAACAAATTTAGAGATGATTAGCTAGAGCTTTTTGAACTAGTCATAATCTTTCTTGGTGGCATCCCTCCTCGTGGAGTTCAATTTATAGCACCTGAAGCACTGCATCATGCACGATAGATGGCCAAAGAAATTATATGTCCTTAAGATCTGAATGTGTATGGGAAAGTTTAAGTTCAGTGGCTGTGAGGAAAGAGGATTCCGTGATATCTGCATATTTGTTGTTCGAATCAATCTTAGGGTATGATTAAGTGCTGCTGATATCATTTCTGCTCCTCACAACGAGCTTAACTTCCTAGTATGTCCTGTTAAGTATAAGAAAATGAATTATTCTCTTTCAAAACACGCCTGTCAAGAATTTAGTGGAAATTTGTGGTATCTCAATGAGGAATTCATTGATTTGACATTCTTTGATTCAACTAAATGATCAACAAGACTCTAAATGAGAAGAAAGGCATGTATGAACCTCCAAAGCGCATCCAGCTGAATATCAGGAAATCTGAAAAGATGGCAATTGCAGATTTTGTGACAAAGAACACAACAGACTTCTTCAGGCACCTCAAAATTCCATTTGGGTTTAGGATTACGACCCCGAGTCATGGTAGCTCAGAGAGGCCTACGTTGAGGCACTACAGACGGTTCAAAACTTGAATGTAGTAAATGATAATGCTGAAAGGGGTGTGTGGCCCTTATTGAAGAGTATAATACCATCATACCAATCAAAAAAGAACAGAAACAATTCTTCCTTCAATATATGCAGGATCATAGAAGACACTTTTTTAACAGCAAAATGGAAACAAAAGTGACTGACCACACCAAAATCACATAAAATCATATGATTATGTAATTATTCTATTTTACATGCAATCAAATAATAATATACTTTAAACAAATCATTTATAATACATAGCAAATATGTTCTTACATCATGGTACCAGGCCATTATAGTCTGGAACATCAACCTCATTGAGCAACCTAAATATGATCCAAAAATAGATAAACTTTGACATTTAATAGGAGTTTTTTTGTATAATGGAACAGAATTAGGGGCAAGAGCTTTAGAGTTTTCAACCTGAAATTTTACCTGCAAATAGTTGATCTCAAAATTAAGTAATTCAATTTCAGTTTTATTATATTGTCTAGTTCTAGAGTGTCAAACTGAGATACAGACATTTTAAAGTTAAGAAAACGAGGAAATAGTTTTTAGCTTGTACATTATTTAAGAAAATTAATGGGTAATTTACTTTAGGAAATTTTGTGTGTAATATTTCGGCATTTCTGTCTCCCCGTGGGCACAGCAAATAACCTAATGCATGCTTGCTCTAAAACAAACTCACAAAATCGTCTTTTCAGAATTGAATTAATACCTTTTTACTATATCTATTTTATGAAATATCAGCAATAGAGTTGTTCTTCGAGAATCTTAAGTATCCTATAAATGTTAAGATTAACAATATCAACAGCCATCTCATAGATGAACTTCAAATTACTACAAATAATTGGTCAAGTTTAAATTCACCCCCTCATATTAGATGTTTTCCCAACCCAATAACAATTAAATTTTGATATTAAATTTAGAGCAGAATGACAGGACCGTCAATGGTACGATACCGGTTTGCCAAAAGAAAAAAAACAACAAAAAACAATAAAGCCAATTAGATTTAAAAAGTCCCCAAGTGGTAAATTTACGGCCTTACAACGCAATATCCAGGGTCCGATTCCCTGCGGTAAACACAGCAAATAATACGCTGTGGCTTTGCTTTAAAACAAACAAACAGAATTAAAAAGAAAAAAAATTGATACAAAACAACCCTAAGTATTAAGATAATGTTAAATAAAATACATAATCAGACACACGTAAATTATGACATTGAAACATCACATTAACAACAGAAAAAAAATATATATGACATACCCTAATATCAACTAAGTATTATCAATTTAAATCAAAAACCATCTAATTCCAAAAATTAAAAAAAATAAAAAATCCTTAATGAATGTAGCTGCTGAAAATTACTTCCCATCAGCTATTGAATTCTTTATATGTCTCCCGGTGGGACAGCGGTATTTTCTAGAGGTTTACAACGTAAAAATCCGGAATTCGATTTCTCGCGATGGACACAGCAGAATGCCCAAATGTGGCTTTGCTCTGAAATAAATAAACAAATCTTTATCAAGATTATCCATAGGGACATTCAAATTATTGGAAAGCCAAGTTGGGCCTCTGGACTTTATATACTTAAAAACGTTTAATGCATCACAAAATAATTTAATTCTTATAAAGGCTAGGAATAAAGAATTGGCTAAGTTAGATAGTTTGAGGTGACATGTAAAATTATTTTATAGAACATCCCGATGGAATGTTTTAAGTGATGTTGAAAATAGAGTTTTATCTCATGGCCAAGGTTTACAATAGTACCGGTACTCTAACCACGTGACTTGAGCAGTTAGGGTACTATTGTAAACCTTGGCCATGAGATAAATACACTGGGAAGAATAGTTGAATTTGGTAACTGCTCAAGTCACGTGGCTAGAGTACCGGTACTATTGTAAACCTTGGCCATGAGATAAATACACTGGGAAGAATAGTTGAATTTCTAACTGCTCAAGTCACGTGGCTAGAGTACCGGTACTATTGTAAACCTTGGCCATGAGATAAATACACTGGGAAGAATAGTTGAATTTCTAACTGCTCAAGTCACGT
>NW_013669987.1:53904-57410 GCF_000517525.1 Limulus polyphemus
TTTCTAGTGGGTGGACAAAAAAAAAAAATCCAGAAGAGGCGGCGGCTCAAGAACAAATATCACGCTAGGGGAATTTGAGGTTGTTTTTGAATATTTCCTTATATAATTAAAACTTAAAACTTAAATAATATTAAATTTTGATGTATTATCTATGGTTTGATGTCAAATTGTTCATATACCACGATAACTAAGTAGTTTAATTAAATTTTGAATGTAACGTCGTGACATGTATAGTTTGACCTGCCCAATGCTAACGGTTAATCACGCACACACCTACCTAACGTGCAATCAGTCACGTAGGCACATTCATGTTCTCTTACACAGTGTTGGAGTCACCAGTTTCCCATATTTCATGCTATTGCCGATTTTCATGGTGAAATTCGCTTATCGACTAAAGCATGAACTCAAACCTACCACATCAAACATTTATAATTTTGTGAAAAGCGAAGCTGAAATACTATAGGAGGCATTCGGTCAAAACTCCGAATATGGGACATGTGACAACAGATATTATTTTCAATATATGATATGATATGAAGGCCCGGTACTGGACGCCGAGTACCGCCGGTACCGGTACTGGTACCGACTGCAAACCCTGCTCATGGTTTGAAAACTAGTTCCTAACAAGCTTAAGTTTGAAGATTATTTTGTACAGTTTGAGTAGTTTTTACATTTACTGTCACATCACTCTAATAGGTGTAAATCTGGTCAGTCTTTCAGTAATATTAGAACTCAGAGTAGTGTTATAACTCTTACTTCTTCTAATAACCTCAATTGTGAATACAAAATTTCCATTAACTTCAATCCTGAAGAATGTATAGCATTAAATAAATGTAGGTAAATATAAGGGTATTGTGATTTCTAAATCTGATAAGGGAACTAATATTTTAATGCTAGATAAAGATGATTACTTAATTAAATAAAGTCGATAAGCGACTTTACGGAAGGCCTGAAATTAATGTTAAGGAAATAGCTACTAAGTTATTTCTTCTTTTATAAAATTTTGTTGTTTGTCAGCAAACCATTTAATCACCTGTCAATCAGTTTTATCCTTTTATCCTTTTTGTACAAATAGTAAGAAAAGATTGTGCTACTACAAAATTAAGCATAGTTTGTACATTTTGAGATATGGAAAGTATTTATTAGTGAAAAGCAACAACAATAATTGTTATTATTATATCCCCATAAACTGAAAAAGCTTTAACTTCAGGCCAAGTATCCCAGTAGCTCAGCTGTAATTCTGGGGGTTTATAACGCGGAGCACAGATAGCCAATGTCTAGTTTTATGTTTAAAAACAAACGAATAAACTTCAAGCCAGAATAGAATAAACAACGACATATCCACCACAAAGAAAAAGAAAAGCATTATTTGAGAACGTAAAAAACGCCAGTGAGCTTCTTGGAAAACAAAATGGGCAAAAGAAGGTCATGAAGAAATCGGTTTCAGGAAATGGTTACTACAGAACGATTAAACAAGGAGAACAATTAAGTATATTAATTGACTGAAATGTGAGATATAACAGTGACTGTTGCGTAAGCTAACCTTGTCACGGGTTAGTCAAGAGGAACAGATAATTAAGGAAGGGGAAGAAATCAAAAATAATGTATTTGTAAATATATGAAGGAAGAATTAAGTATACGTCAAATGACATAAAATAAATGTTAAATGCATTCAGTTTGTTTGTTGTGAAATTCTCGCAAAGTTACACGAGAGCTATCTGCGTTAGTCGTCCCTAATTTAGCAGTGAAAGACTAGAGGGAAGGAAGCTAGTCATCACCGCCAACTCTTGGGCTACTTTTTTTAAGCAACGAGTAGTGGGATGGACCGTTACATTATAATGTTCCCACAGCTGAATGGGCTAATATGTTTGGTGGAATGAGGATTCGAACCCGCGATCCTCAGTTTGCGAGTCAAACGCCCTAACCACCTGGCCATGCCGGGCCAAATGCATTCAGAAAACCGATATTTACTAAGTGAAATTAAGTAAAACTGCTATAGAATACATTTGGTTGACAAAAGAATTAGGATGAAAAAATTACATTATCACTTCTTGTTAATTACTAATTGAAATGAGGCTTTTGAAATACAGTTTTCAAATATGCGTCCGACTACATTTTAAAAGCACACAATCAGATAAAATTTTAACTGTCTCACGTGAGAATCATTTGTTGTTACTCTTAGACCAATGAACACCAAGATAACTTTTACAACCACTGATTGATAAATCACCATATTCGCCAAGGTTTCATCTAATGACTTGCGTTAAATATTAAAAAAAGAAAAAAACAACTTCCCTTCATTTCGATGTACCTCTTGTTGCACACTAACGAAGTGCTTCTCTACACTTGACAGTGTAATAACTTCATTCGCATTATGGCTTCTTCACACTTGACAGTGTAATAACTTCATTCGCATTATGGCTTCTTCACACTTGACAGTGTAATAACTTCATTCGCATTATGGCTTCTTCACACTTGACAGTGTAATAACTTCATTCGCATTATGGCTTCTTCACACTTGACAGTGTAATAACTTCATTCGCATTATGGCTTTTTCACACTTGACAGTGTAATAACTTCATTCGCATTATGGCTTCTTCACACTTGACAGTGTAATAACTTCATTCGCATTATGGCTTCTTCACACTTGACAGTGTAATAACTTCATTCGCATTATGGCTTTTTCACACTTGACAGTGTAATAACTTCATTCGCATTATGGCTTCTTCACACTTGATAGTGTAATAACTTCATTCATACTCTGACCCCCCCCCCCTCTCCCATTAAACAAGAAAGAAAACTCACTCAAAAACTGGCATCTGTTTCATATCATTTAATTTTCCAGATATAGGGCCGTCACGTTTTGATAGTTGGAGGTTTGATAATATATTGTGGATTGTCGTATGTTAAACACTTGCGCACGCAACGAAATATACACACTTCTCTATACATAATTCAAAAACAAAACTATCTCTAATAGGTACAACAGTGCAGAAAAATAGTACTGTTGTTATTTTTAATCTTAAGTTTCTTGGAAATAATGTTAAGGAAAATAACATTTATTCGCTGCGGAAAGGTTAGTTTTAGATAGGTGTGCGTGTGTGTAATTTTAACACTGTCCATTTTGAAGCTACTGACGGATTTTAAAGAAAATTTTACATTTATCCATATAAATACATGACGAGGCCGTGCAGATGTTTTATTACTGGTGTGTTATCTATGGGGTGGACGGGGTATATAAAGTTTTTTATGGATTTATGTCAGAACTCTGTTTTTGTATTAAATGTTTTCCAGAACGATTCCAAGTCTGTTTGGTTTTTCTACCAGTGACGTGGTAGGAGATATGTTCATTTAGAACGGTGTATTCTAGGTTAAAGTAAGATCAAAATAACACTCTTAGAACGGTGTATTCTAGTTAAAGTAAGATCAAAATAACACTCTTAGAACGGTGTATTCTAGTTAAAGTAAGATCAAAATAACACTCCTAGAACGGTGTATTCTAGTTA
>NW_013669987.1:58097-68312 GCF_000517525.1 Limulus polyphemus
GCTATAATGTAAATATGTACTATTGGAGTTACAGCCGGCTATAATGTAAATATGCACTATTGGAGTTACAGCCGGCTATAATGTAAATATGTACTATTGGAGTTACAGCCGGCTATAATGTAAATATGCACTATTGGAGTTACAGCCGACTATAATGTAAATATGTACTATTGGAGTTACAGCCGGCTATAATGTAAATATGTACTATTGGAGTTACAGTCGGCTATAATGTAAATATGTACTATTGGAGTTACAGCCGGCTATAATGCCTTTCATTCGATCCTTACTAATCAATGCTCCACCTTGCAGCACTCGTGTATACCTAATACACCTTTGTTGGTTAAAGCACAATCATAGATTCCACCTATTCTCTTGTTCCGATTCTTATAGTCATTTATATCTTTTTGTAAAAATCGTAGGTGAAATGTTTTTTAATAATTTTTTTTTATGAAACTCGTTTTGAGAAAGTTAATAAAGAACTACACTTGGTTCTTTTGTGATGTCAGCTTTCCAGATGTTATACATATGCATACCTTGAAACTGATTATGAAATTTAATGTACCATCTTTACAAATACAAACCATAACTTGTCGAATAACGAATTACTAAGTCTAGTTTCTTTTAGGATGTTACGGCATCGGATGTTATAAGCAAACCAAGAACCTGGAGTTGATTTTAAGTACTTTTGTTGCTTAATTGTATTTCCTAAAAATCTGTAAAAAAAAGCTATCTCGTGAGTTTGGTTTGCTAGTTTCTTCGGTGACTTCATATCCTTTGTTTGAAGACTTTTTTTTTAATTTGCGGTTGTTAAGTCTAGAGTGTAAATATCCCTGAGAAAACCTGATTTTATTCCATTTCTTAAATACTTAACATAAGATATGTCTTATTTAGTATTTTTGATATTACTGGTGCTCAAAGGATTGTGGCTGTTGATTGAATGCACTTAAAAACATTAATGTATTTTATGATATATATATATATATAAAACCCGATTATATTTAATCATTGTTTCTTTGTACTGAAGCTTATCCTTCTAATGTACCCACTATCTGACAGTTGACCAGCCTTCACTAGTTGAAATTACACTTCAAACTTAGGTGAAGATAATTCCCTTAAAAGCTTCCAGACTCCAGAATTGAAATAACCAATTTGAGACTTGATTTTGAGAGGGAGTACAGACTCAAACGAAATTTCCGTAAAAAAATATTTCATTATTACCCACCATTTTACAACCGTTTTTATTTAATCGCACTCAGTTTGTTTATTGCTAAGCGCTAAGCTACACATTAGGCTATCTGTCCACCACAGGCTGCCTATGCTGATCACTTCACTGCAAAGGTCATTCAAGCACGGCCGGCCATGATATCCTCACAGACAAATTTCCAGAGAGTTTGTAGTATAATCTTAGAGTGAGAAGCACTGTTGCTCTGATTAAAGTAATGTTTGGAGCATTGATGCCACAGAAGTTCCACCAAGAACTCAATTTTTCAGAAGCACCACACCTTTCACAGTAAATACAAAATCTCAGGCAAATAAGCTGCAGGCACTACAAGGTGCTATGGGTCAGTATGAATGAGGTTTGAGCCAGTGAGGTGAGACTGTTTTTCTACTGCTTGGTATTCCTGTTGGACCAGTGGTGTGTCAGAAACACAACTCCAACCAGTGACTCAAATTAACTCGAGCCATATGTGCAAGTACCCAGGACAGTGGAAATAAAACTGTCTACAGAATGTTTACACCCAGAACATGGGATAGAAAAGTGATTTTGTCTAAGTATATTGCAACAGCAGGAAAGTAAGAGAAGAGCCATATGTGCAAGTACCCAGGACAGTGGAAATAAAACTGTCTACAGAATGTTTACACCCAGAACATGGGAAAGAAAAGTAATTTTGTCTAAGTATTTTGCAACAGCAGGAAAGTAAGAGAAGAGCCATATGTGCAAGTACCCAGGACAGTGGAAATAAAACTGTCTACAGAATGTTTACACCCAGAACATGGGATAGAAAAGTAATTTTGCAACAGCAGGAAAGTAAGAGAAGAGCCATAAAAGTTGTTAAACCAATCAACTTTAACCAACTGGCCCAAGGTTGAGTACGTCAACGAAGGTAAAATGTATGCTATGTCGAAGAGGATGATAGTTAATTCAGCTCAATTTGCTAGAGTACAGTGTTATATATACTGTTAAAGATGTATAGAAGCAAGGTAAAACTTCTGGAAAACATTATGTTAGGACTTTGGTAAACATTGCAGTGAATCCATCACCCATGCCAGTAAGTGCTGACTTCGGACTTGGTGAATGGATAAAAGCTAGAATCGAATATTTTGACTTCAGCTCACACTCAATATAATTTTAGGTAGAACAAAAGTAGTTGTGGTTTATCTTTTTAGGAGCATGAGTAAACTATGGTTAGACATACTGCATAAGTTATGTATCTGGAAGGCCTATAGTACAGAAGGAGAATCATTTCATAAAAGGTTTGGAGAGTGGGAGCAAAGAAGGCTAACATCACCTACCCCCCCCCCCAATTCAGCTGGGGCTCTTACATTATAACGTAATTTGCATATATGTGTTAATCCGGCCTGACTAGAAATCTTTCACAGAAACTGTCATGTGGGGCCTCCTTCTGAACTTGGAGGACTGCTACCCTTGTTGCCTTACCCCCCCCCCCCAAATGACGCCCTTTTAGCATTAATGAGCTGCAATTCTGTGGGCGTGGTATGCAGTTAGAGAAAGAAGTCAACATTTCTCCAGATTCACAAATAATATTACATGAGCAATTCTGGTAATTATAAGTAGATGGTTATACAATTGCTAGCTAGTTTACTTGTAAGCAAGATGTTGAAGCAAAAATAAACAATTAGCTCTAGAGCTAACACCGTTTAAGTCACCCAGCATTTCACTTCTGTGTAGTTGTCTATATATGGAAGTTTATAGCTATTCATCTACATGTAATATTGATATTACACTGAAAATAAGTTTTCGTTTATAATTTCAAAATCGTAAAGATTCGGTTACTATATCATTTTTTTCTTATTTTATTGAAATAAGAAGGAAACAAAACAGTAAGTATATAAGTTGAAAATGTATGACTCATACAGAGACTTCAAATATGTTTTCAATTTGTATTTGTAAAAGTTGAAAAGCACAATTTAAAAGAGGGGAAATTGGTAGTTAACCTATGTATGCATGTGGGGAAAACTTGAAAAAGTTTGTTTCTATCGTTCACGTATGTCTAATGAGGTTGTTTCTATCGTTCACGTATGTCTAATGAGGTTGTTTCTGTCGTTCACGTATGTCTAATGAGGTTGTTTCTATCGTTCACGTATATCTAATGAGATCGTTCACGTATGTCTAATGAGGTTGTTTAGAAACAACCTCATTAGACATACGTGAACGATAAAAACAACCTCATTAGACATACGTGAACGATCTCATTAGACATACGTGAACGATAGAAACAACCTCATTAGACATACGTGAACGATCTCATTAGATATACGTGAACGATAGAAACAACCTCATTAGACATACGTGAACGATCTCATTAGATATACGTGAACGATAGAAACAACCTCATTAGACATACGTGAACGATAGAAACAACCTCATTAGACATACGTGAACGATAGAAACAACCTCATTAGACATACGTGAACGACAGATCGTTCACGTATGTCTAATGAGGCTGTTTGTATCGTTCACGTATGTCTAATGTAAGTGGTGTAAATTATTGCTGTCGTTTTCTTTTATTTAACGTAAAGTTCTCGATGATCGTGTGCTGTGATTTGTTGGATAGATAGACAGGGTGTAGACCGCATATCTAATAAATGTAGGAACTGAACAAATTTAGTAATCCATTCTATTGTTATAGCGAGATCATAAATGAATGTTGGAACATTTCACCACAAGGGTATATTTGTGTCCACTATTATTAGTGTCATTCACACACGCTGTGATGTAATCAATAATATTAAAGGAGTTTCTTTTTGTAATCTGTTCAACCATTTGGAAAGACTGTATTCTAATGTGAGATGTGTTTTATTTCTTCAAATGTGTTTCGTAGAATCAAAAGATGAAGTACAGTGTTGGTTAAGTATCTTTAGAGTATATGGTGCTAAAACCTTTCAAATGGAGCGTTAAACCACGGAAAAAAATTCATGTGTGTACAGTGATTTTCCCAAGGGCTCTATGTTGAATTTGTTGATCTGAATTGTTTTCAATCTACACACCGATAAATCTTGTATATTCAGTAATAAATGAACGTCACTATTCGGCTGGGGTTGACTTTCCTTTATTCTCAGTCCTTATTCATTATTGACCTTAGCAAGGATTTTAAGTTATCCTCTATTCATGGGCTCGTTACATTCATACAGCACATGTTTCTTGATACTTGAATGTGACATAGCGGTATGTCTGCAGACTGACAATGCTAGAAACCGGGTCTCGATACTCGTGGTGGGCAGATCACAGATAGCCCGTTGTGTAGCTTTGTGCTTAACTACAAAGAAACTAATTGTATACTGACTGTTAGCCACCTAGTGGTGGGGGTCAATATAACATAAAGAACATTTACGACATTAATATTGACATCTCACATTAGAAGTTTTGTAAGTAGATGAACGATCTACATATGGGATTAAACATACATATCACCTCCACTTGATGGTATACTGGATGACATAGCTTGCTTAATGTTTTCCAACTAGAATCGCCTATTTCTCAGTGCGTGGTAGAACAAGAGTAATGTTTTGTTTTGCTACATTCCAATTAGGTGGTGTGGAGAGACACATATTGTTTAAATAGCTTTAGATTACTTGATTTATAAATTCTACTGGAAATGCATGTTTAGTAGGAATTCTTAAATATTTTCTCTCTTGTAAAAATAAAATCATATTCACTGGTTTACTCGTATGCTCGATTAATCATTATTTTAATCAGATTTGAAATATAACATTGTCTTTTTATGGAAAATTTCTTGCTCAAATTTATCATCTTTATTATTAATAAACAGGTCTAAGAATGGAAGATCGTATTGGTGTTCAACAGTAAATTTAACAGTGTGATGTTTACCATTAATGTAGTGTAAAAATCTCAACATGTTCGTCCTCTACACTTGTGTTTCTACAACAGACAATTGTCGTCCATTCAACTAAATTAAATCATGAATACTCTGCCTAAACAATGTATCAAAGAATGTTCAGTATATTTTGAAATAATAAAGGTATCATCTACATATTTTCTATAATGTAGTGGTTTAAACTATACGGCGCATTCTCCCAACCATGATTTTTCATGGTAACATAGGAAAAAATTAGCAAGTGATGGGGCTAATCAGGACCTAATAGTTGGCCATAAATATCATTGTTAAACAAGAAATAAGATTCATTGGTGGCAAAACGCACGAGTTTCTGTAACACTTTTTTTTTAGGATATTTCATTTGTTTATATTCCTTTTGATATAGTAAGCAAGCTATGTCATCCAGTATAACATCAAATGGAGTTGATATGTGTGTTTAAACCTGTATGTAGAATGCTGTTTTTTTTTTCAGGTATAAAGGTCGTATATCTGCTTAAAAGGTTTTGATATAATGAATATAAATGTCCTATATAATATTTAAGTTATTTACATTCCACCACTAGGTGGCTAACAATCCGCATACATGAATATGCTGATGTAAGATCCACATCATATTCAAGTATCAAGAAATATGGCTGTATCAATGTAACGAGTCCGTGAACAGAGTACAAGTTAAAATCCTTACAAATAATGAACAAGAACTGAGGCTAAAGGAAAGCCTATTAATTAATAGAACTGTGTAGGAAATTACTCGTAGTGGTTGTTGAAAAGATAAAAAGAAGTATATTAATATAACCACGAAGTACAAGAAAACAAAATAATTTTTGGCCTGGGAACTTTCCACCCCGATGGGCTAAATGAACGTTTTAGCTTTTTGTAATATTTCTCGTTTTAGCTTTATCCTTTCTTTAAAAGTTTAATACAGTAAATTATATATCTATTATTTTTAAAATTATAAATCATATATGTATGTGCGTGCGCGCGTGTGCGCGCTTGTGTATGTATATGTGTGTATATATGTATTTGTATGATATATATTTGTGTGTATCTTTGTACATATATATGTATCTTTGGATATGTGTGTGCGCGCACCTTTATGAATATATATATATATATACATATCACTTTCTATCGTTTCAATTGTTTGTTACATTGTCACGTCACGCGACCTTTAATTTACAATGTTTTCGTTTACGGATTTACTGTTCAGTTAGTGATACCTGAAGAAGGGCATTGCCCGAAACGTTGTATCCACAACTATATACATTAAATTATATATATATATTAATTCTTTAGTGGTTCGAACTATAACATACTTCTTTTTATTAATTAATAGACTCAACCGAAGTTAAACGAGCAGAATAGTGAGGTTGGTTTATTACTGAATGGTTTTAACCTTAAAATGTTAAGGTTACAACATTTAAACGATTTTGGATAAATGGAATATAGTAACCTGTTTTAAAATGTCGAATGTTTTAGACCAGACCAATGATTAACTCAGCTTTCCTCAAGTGATCAGAAGCACTAAATTTGAAATGCAAATTCCTATGGTGTAGCATATATTACCACCATAAATAATACTTGCGGTTTGTAACCTGTTATACTATGATTTCCGTGGTTGTTTGAGGCTCTTTGTCGTTTACCTGTTTTTAAGTGCAAAACTACACATTGAGCTGTCTGTGCTCCCTGTGGATATCAAATCCCCCTTCCCCCGGTGTGAAGGAGAGCTAAATATATTTTGCTGAATAGAATATGGAAAGCATATTGATAGTGAAAATAAGATGTATGTCTAAAGAACGTGCTTCTCACTAAGTTCACATAAATGTCACCATGATTTATTTTATAACTTAACTGTTGCGATAATATTATTAAGACTGTGTGAGATCAATGCAAGGAAGATGGCTACAGGGCAGCTTTACCTATTCTGTGTAATGCATACCCAAGATAATGTCTTTTCAGTTAAGCAGACGTGTGTGTTTAACATTGTGCTTCATTCAGTGGACTTGGATTTGTGAATTTAGAAGAATTGTAATACTAAAACAAAAGTGATCAAATATTGTCCAGTGGAGTGAACGCGTGTTTAACTGTTTTGTCGCTAGATGTAACATGTACCATCACATCATTTGGGATGCTCATTTCTTGTGTTCTCAAAGGTCAGAATTATAGGATCGTGATATTTATAAATTTATCAAGTGGTACTTGATTAAATATCAGTTGAACCCAAGAGGGACTTAAGATAAAGGGGATTGAAATATATGCATTTGGTATAAACTTTTCTAAATTCGTTATAATTCAGTTCTGATATCGCAAGAGAATAACAAACCTATGATTTTATATCTGGAACACAGCAGATTCGAAGGGAGATAACCAGTGTTTGTTTCATTGTACATTAGCAGCACACTTAGAAAAGGGTAAGTGTGTTTTCTTAGAAGTTACTCCTCGTTTAATGTGGAATTATTGCTGAGAATGTGAGTTCTTTGTTTAAAAGAATATATCTTTAGATTTAGGAAAATAAAATACTGTCTGAATGATCTTGGCATTTGATTTAACCATTACTTGATCTTAACAGCGTAACTGCAATAACTCTATTTAATACATAATTGTCTTATGTTTTCTAACTACATATATACATACACCAACCATTTGTTTCTTCCGCCAGATTGCGAATATTCAAAAGTGATCTGCAAATACATCTCTTAGCTTGTACCATAGAAAAGCCTCCACAAAGCAATACTCATGAAATATCCAGCGCCTTTGAACTTGGAATAAATTGTCTTTGTTTCTGGCACAAACAGCCTAGTCTCATTACTCAGTTTATGTTTAATCCTTTAACTTTGCTTTAGAAAAGGTCCGTCATGGTCTGATGGCTAGGACGCTTGACTCACAATTTGCGGATTCGAATTCTCATCAATCCCATGATTCGTTGGTAAAAGAATAGCCCAAGAGTTAGTGGTGGGTGGTGTTGACTACCATCTAGTCTATCACTGCTAAATTAAGGATGGCTAGAGCAGATAGCCATCGAGTAGCTTTGCACAAAATTCAAAACAAACAATTGCTGTAGTATTTTTTGACCCCACGGTTTGCGAGATTTCACAGACTGGTATTTTGATTACACCATAGGAATACTATACAATAATGTGTTGTTATCTAACTCTTTTCCTCGTCCCTCCACATATACACCAGGTGAATGGTCGCAGAGCGAATCCTCTTGTTTTTATTTAGATCCGTTTATTAAGAGATCTTGACTGGGCTGCTCGTTTCCCGGTGGGACAACGGTAAGTTTACGGACTTACAACTCTAAAATCCGAGTTTCTATTCCAGCAGAGAACACAACAGATAGCCCAGGTTGGCTTTGCTCTAAAACAAACTGGTTCGTTCAACGTAGAAACCGCATTCTTTTGTATCAGAAAGTGTAATAATAGAAAATAAAATAGAAACGTAGAATGAAATAGAAACATCGAGAAAAAATACCATTTGACTTATAAGGGCATACAGGCTCATAAATTACGTATCGCATATGTAAAGATGCAGAACACTTTGTATGTTATTGCACTCTTTCGAGAAGTGCGTCTATTTGAATAATCTAATACCATTCTTTAGCAAAAGGTGAACAATTTAATGTCAATGATATTTTCATAAAGGGATCTTACACAGATTTCTGATATGTTACTACACATAGAATAAAGCCGATTCCAAGATATATATATATATATACATATGTGTGCATATTGTATTTTAGATGTGGAAGATAAAGGTTGAATGAACACACAATATGAGCTGTACAAGGCCAAGGTCAAAGCGTCTGTCAGTACATAGGCATGGGCGGGGTTTTCAGTCTTTCTTAGGTCATGTTTGTGGTTTAACCGGTTCACATTACTTCCACCAGACTATTTCGTGGAAACTTTACTTAAAAAGAAACCTAAACCCATATCTTCTTCACTTGTGTGTCATAAAAACACTCGACGTGTACTAGTAGCTTACGAAACAGAGTATTTAACGTATACTTGTAGCTTACGAAACAGAGTATTTAACGTATACTTGTAGCTTACGAAACAGAGTATTTAACGTGTACTGGTAGAGTAGGAAACAGAGTATTTAACGTTTACTGGTAGAGTAAGAAACAAAGTATTTAGCTCTGTTTCATACCCAACCAGTACACGTTAAATACTTCGTTACATACTCTACCAGTACACGTTAAATACTCTGTTTCCTACTCTACCAGTACACGTTAAATACTTCGTTACATACTCTACCAGTACACGTTAAATACTCTGTTTCCTACTCTACCAGTACACGTATTTAACGTGTACTGGTAGAGTAAGAAACAAAGTATTTAACGTGTACTGGTAGAGTAGGAAACAAAGTATTTAACGTGTACTGGTAGAGTAGGAAACAGAGTATTTAACGTGTACTGGTAGAGTAGGAAACAAAGTATTTAACGTGTACTGGTAGAGTATGTAACGAAGTATTTAACGTGTACTGGTTGGGTATGAAACAGGGTATTTAACATGTACTGGTAGAGTAAGAAACAAAGTATTTAACGTGTACTGGTAGAGTATGTAACGAAGTATTTAACGTGTACTGGTAGAGTAAGAAACAAAGTATTTAGCGTGTACTGGTAGAGTAAGAAACAAAGTATTTAGCGTGTACTGGTAGAGTATGTAACGAAGTATTTAACGTGTACTGGTTGGGTATGAAACAGAGTATTTAACGTGTACAGGTTGGGTATGAAACAGAGTATTTAACGTGTACTGGTAGAGTATGTAACAAAGTATTTAACGTGTGCTGGTCGAGTACGAAACAGAGTATTTAAAAAACTTTTTAAAAATAAATTTCATCACATTCTTTTCCTAAAAGAACGAAACATCAGTCATTTAAAAAGTTGCTGTTGTCATAAGCAAAGTAAATTCTATGAACTGTATTATTTATACATTCTGTAACATGATGGAGCGTATTAAGAGTACTTGTATCTCATTCGTTTATTTTCGTATAAGATTTAGTTTTGCAAAATATGAATCGTACCAGAATTGACCGACTACAGTTTCAAATAACGTTTTTCGTAAAAAACAAAAAAAAAACGCCATGTAACCAACCAATCGTTGGAACGGTTAGAAACATACGAATTCAAATTGCAATA
>NW_013669987.1:69166-70657 GCF_000517525.1 Limulus polyphemus
TAGTGTATGCCAAGTAAATGTTAAGTAGTGTTTGGCAGGTGAACGTTAAATAGTATATGGCAGGTAAATGTTAAGTAGTGTTTGGCAGGTGAACGTTAAATAGTATATGGCAGGTAAATGTTAAGTAGTGTCTGGCAGGTGAACGTTAAATAGTGTATGACAAGTAAATGTTAAGTAGTGCCTGGCAGGTAAACGTTAAATAGTGCATGACAAGTAAATGTTATGTAGTGTCTAGCAGGTAAACGTTAAATAGTATATCGCAGGTAAATGTTAAGTAGTGCCTGGCAGGTAAACGTTAAATAGTGCATGACAAGTAAATGTTATGTAGTGTCTAGCAGGTAAACGTTAAATAGTATATCGCAGGTAAATGTTAAGTAGTGTTTGGCAGATGAACGTTAAATGGTGTATGCCAAGTAAATGTTAAGTAGTGTTTGGCAGGTGAACGTTAAATAGTGTATGACAAGTAAATGTCAAGTAGTGTTTGGCAGATGAACGTTAAATGGTGTATGCCAAGTAAATGTTAAGTAGTGTCTGGCAGGTGAACGTTAAATAGTGTATGACAAGTAAATGTTAAGTAGTGTCTGGCAGGTAAACGTTAAATAGTGTATGTTAAGTAGTGTCTGGCAGGTAAATGTTAAATAGTGTATGTTAAGTAGTGCCTGGCAGGTAAACATTAAACAGTGTATGTTAAGTAAATGCTAAGTCGTGTCTGGCAGATAAACGTTAAATAGTATATGGCAGGTGAATGTTAAGTAGTGTCTGGCAGGTGAACGTTAAATAGTGTATGTTAAGTAAATATTAAGTAGTGCCTGGCAGATAAACGTTAAATAGTATATGGGAGGAGAATGTTAAGTAGTGTCTGGCAGGTAAACGCTAAGTAGTGTCTGGCAGGTAAATGTTAAGTAGTGTCTGGCAGGTAAACGTTAAATAATGTATGCCAAGTAAATATTAAGTAGTGCCTAGCCGGTAAACCTTAAATAGTGTATGGCAAGTAAATGTTAAGTAGTGTCTTGCAGGTGAACGTTAAATAGTGTGTGGCAGGTAAAAGTTAAGTAGTGTCTGGCAGATAAACGTTAAATAGTGTATGACAAGTAAATGTTAAGTAGTGTTTGGCAGGTGAACGTTAAGTAGTGTGTGTTAAGTAAATGTTAAGTAGTGTCTGGCAGGTAAACGTTAAATAGTGTTAGGCAAGTAAATGTTAAGTAGTGCCTGGCAGGTAAACGTTAAAAATAGTGTATGACAAGTAAATGTTATGTAGTGTCTGGCAGGTAAACGTTAAATAGTGTGTGACAAGTAAATGTTAAGTAGTGTCTGGCAGGTGAACGTTAAATAGTATATGGCAGGTAAATGTTAAGTAGTGCCTGGCGGGTAAACGTTAAATAGGGTATTGCAAAAAATGTTATGTAGTGTCTGGCAGGTGTACGTTAAATAGTGTATGACAAGTAAATGTTAAGTAGTGTCTGGCAGGTAAACGTTAAAATAGTATATGGC
>NW_013669987.1:71657-92631 GCF_000517525.1 Limulus polyphemus
AAAAAAAAAACGCCATGTAACCAACCAATCGTTGGAACGGTTAGAAACATACGAATTCAAATTGCAATAAAATCGCGTGTCTGTGAAATAATGCTCATAATGGCATAATTTTTGTCATTCAACACTCTCGTTTTAAACATTCCCTTATCTTCATCTATATGTTTATCTCTGTGTTTGTTTGTTTGCTTGCTTGCTTGTTTGTCAGCCGCGTTCACTGTGCAGGTCAAACTTTCCTCACGTGAAGGTGCGCAAAAGTCAATTTTTCGTTGATATACGCGTCTATCGTCTGCTAGTGGAACCGGTAATTTTATTGTTAACATACACATTACATGAATAAATTCTACGCAGACTTGACATTGTTTGGTAAGTTTGTGATGACATTTAATTTAGAATATAGCATTATAGGCCTATTTATTTACAGATCATTAACTATACATTTACTAATACATAATATATCTAACCTCACAGATAAAAGAAATGTATGCAGAATTAGAATGTCGTGTGTGAAAAAGCAAAAGGCAGGCATAGCCTATAAAATAAAATTATGGCATCTGCCATAAAATAGACTACATGAAAAGAGTAAGGCTTACATTATAATACTTATTGTGTCAAATGATATTAAAGTTAAGTCAGCGAATGTATTTTTATTTTAGTTTTTTCTCATGATGGTTTGATACCTGGAAGTGGATTTTTTTTCTTTTGATACATTATAAAGTACAATATTGCATTTTGTTTGTAGTATATTTCATACATCAATGTCATAATGTGAATACGTATCACATTCATAAAAATATATTAAATTTACATTAAGGCAAATTCAACATAACATTACACACATATTTGTGTTTGAAATTTTAATACTTGAAGAGGGATGACAGGGGACGGGGGTAATACAGCTAGGCTTATCCTGTTCCCCCAAATGGGTAGTCATACTAAATATTCTCCATAAGCGCCTGTTTATCCTTGCCAGTGAATGAAAAACAAAAACATCGTTCATAAGGAAGCCCTGATTTAAAACAGGTTCGTAGTTTATTTTAAAAAATCCAACTGAAAGTTGTTATTTTTTTTATAAATTCACAAAATATTTCTTGCCTATCGATATATGGAACGGGGAGAGAGAGAGAGAATAGTTTTTGTTTTTTTCGAAAACCCGGGCAACGCCGGGTAACGCTGCTAGTCATAAATAAGGCACAAGTTTAATATAGAGGTATTTAAGTCTTAGTCTCGAAAAGAAAAATATTAACAAGGAATTAAATACTATGGTGACTCTTTCCATCAGATGCAACGTCAACAGATTGTTAATGTATTTTACATATGCTAAAAGTACACCGTATGAGAGTTCCACTATATGCTTTTGTCTTTGAAACATCTAAAGGACGAACATGAAACAAAACTGATATAACAAATCATGATACTCGAGAGGTATTATACATGTATGTAAAACGTATAAAAAATTCGTAACTTATTAGAATTTCTGTGATGTTATTATAATTATATTTGTTTAGGCTGTCCACCAGATGTCACCACCTTAAGGAAAAATAGAACTATGCCTTGTTACTAGCATATATATAGTGGAGTAAAAGTTTATTTATTTATTTTTTGAGTTACTGTACAATGAAACCTCGTGAGCCAGTCATTATTTATTACGGAAACTATTGACGCATCGATCTATGAACTAGACTGAAAATACAAAATTAAAAACATTACGTGAAAATATCGAGTTCCTCACTACTACGTCAAAGCGTTTGTCTCTTGGCTGTTCTACTATAGTTTATCACATTAATTTAATTTACTGAGTCGGTGTTACTATATTAATTTTTTACGCTAGTTTATTAAGTCAGTGTTACTATAGCTTTAAATAAAATAACTGCAGGCATAATATGAAGGTCCAGGGTGGGGGACAAAGATTAGTGTATGACAATAACAAACTCTATATTTGCTGTAACTATACTGTTTGTTTTGTATTCATGAATGTTATACATTTTCATTATAGAAATTCTAAATATATGTCTGTTTCTTAGGTTTGTAAAAATATAAGGATCTGATCACTTCCTTGTCTCGGCATAGCCAAGTGATTAGGGCGCTTGAAAACTGTATTTTAAAAGCCTCATTTCAATTAGTAATTAACAAGAAGTGATAATGTAATTTTTTCATCCTAATTCTTTTGTCAACCAAATGTATTCTATAGCAGTTTTACTTAATTTCACTTAGTAATTATCGGTTTTCTGAATGCATTTGGCCCGGCATGGCCAGGTGGTTAGGGCGTTTGACTCGCAAACTGAGGATCGCGGGTTCGAATTCTCATTCCACCAAACATGCTAGCCCTTTCAGCTGTGGGGGCATTATAATGTAACGGTCCATCCCACTATTCGTTGCTTAAAAAAGGTAGCCCAAGAGTTGGCGGTGATGACTAGCTGCCTTCCCTCTAGTCTTTCACTGCTAAATTAGGGACGGCTAGCGCTGGCAAAGCTTTGCGTAAAATTCATAAAAAACAAACAAACAGATCACTTCCAAGAGTTTTCAGATAAACAAAAACAGGTTGAGCAATTTTTAGTATACTCATCCTTAGGAAAATGTTAGACAAACAAAAGCATTGAACAATTTTGTATACGCATTCATAAGAGAACGTGAAACATATCTAACAACTCTCCTATAATGACTACATCAAACATTGCTCAATGTGCGACTATCTATCTAAAAAAACTCCCATTAATGAGTATACAAAACTGTTCGATGCTCTTGTTTGTCTAACCCTCTCCTATGAGTGAGTATACCAAAAACTGCTCAATGTGCTTATTTATATCACATTCTCGTATGAGTGAGAATATAAAAACGATTCAGTGAGCTCTTGTTTGTCTAACCCTCTCCTATGAGTGAGTATACCAAAAACTGCTCAATGTGCGACTATCTATCTAAAAAAACTCCCATTAATGAGTATACAAAACTGTTCGATGCTCTCGTTTGTCTAACCCTCTCCTATGAGTGAGTATACCAAAAACTGCTCAATGTGCTTATTTATATCACATTCTCGTATGCGCGAGAATATAAAAACTGCTCAGTCAGCTCTTGTTTGTCTAACCCTCTTCTATGAGTGAGTATGCCAAAAACTGTTCAATGTGCTTATTTATATCACATTCTCGTATGAGTGAGAATACAAAAACGGTTCAGTGATCTCTTGTTTGTCTAACCCTCTCCTATGAGTGAGTATGCCAAAAACTGCTCAATGTGCTTATTTATATCACATTCTCTTATGAGCGAGAATATAAAAACTGCTCAGTGAGCTATTGTTTGTCTAACCCTCTCCTATGAGTGAGTATGCCAAAAACTGCTCAATGTGCTTATAAGAAATAGACGTTGACAAGCTCTCGATATGCTCATTCAAAGAAAAGGACTTAGACAAACACTCGTCAATCAAATGTTGAAATGATTATTCACAAGAGAGTAAAAAAAACGATAATAAGTAAAAGGTGAGTAAAACTTTTCAAGCAAGATAAATTAAGAAGTGTTATTGTTACTTACAATTAATCAAATTTCAATATAAACTTTCTTCAGAACCCAGTACTTTGAAGCACCATTGATTAAGCTAACTTAGCAAATGCAAAAGAATCCAGATACTAAAGGTAACACGAACTCTGAGAAGCCATCTCGGAAACAAATTTTGATGTTCTCTTAAAATATGTTGAATCAGTCTCTCTAACTATAGGAATCATACGGCATTTTTTAAGATAATTTCTTAATTAACAAGCAAAGTATATAAATGAAGATATTATAAGATCAAAATTCTTAGATGTACCAAATGATTTTTCTGAAACTTCCAGTCAGTTGAGATAAAAATATATTGTGGTGAAAACATTCCGACATAATTGAAACAGTACTGGTAGTTTGTATATTAGAAACATGTTTCTGGGATTTATCTACTGTAACTTGAAGCCCATCTGTCGTCGCTTAAAATATCCCATTGCAGTCAACTACAGCTGTGCTTACCATAAAAATAAGGTTCACCCACAGATATCGAGTTTACAAATTTTCTTGCTTCTCCGGTTGGTTTGACAACGATCTTCTACTATCAAAAGTATATTATCTAAATTTTTCCTCTTCTTGTCTGTTTTAGAACGATTCTAAACTAAAACTCCGGTTGTTGGTGGTTCGGGTCGGACGTGGCCTAATGGTTAACGTGCCGTACTGTCAGTGTGAGAGTTCCGGTTCGCGTCCAATTGCCATAAAAACACTCCGCGCTTTGGGACCATGGATGTGATGTAAGGATGACGATCAAATTTTACTATTCCATTAATTAAGCAAAAATAGCCTAAGAGTTAGCGGTGTGTGTGTGCTGGTCATTAGCTGCATTTTATCAATTTCTAGTCTCCCAGGGGCCTAGCGGTAAGTCTGCGAACTTATGCTAAAAACCTGTGGTGGGCACAGCAGAGATAGCCCATTATGTAGCTTTGCGCTAACATATAAACAAATTGTCAATTTAAATCAAAAACATCTAACGCAGATAGCCCTTGTGGTAGCATGCATTCATAAAGTAAATAAAGTAATTTTATTTGTTTGTTTGTTTTCAGATATATTTCACAACGGTGTCATTATCTGTCTTAAATTTGTAGTTGAAGCTTGTCTATATGTCTATACATAAGATAAACACTAGCCTCCTGCTTCCCCTAACAACGGTGGCGTAATTTGAAAGCAAAGTTTTTATTGTGCTTGACTTTCCTTAATTCCATATGCAAACAGCAGCAGACCAGGCCGAGCCCAATGGCCTTGGAAGGTGTATCTGAAGCTAATTAGCCTTGGTCAAGGGCACATACCGCTCATACCATAAGGGCGCTTAGCCCCATCACTTCTGTTCGTGTAATCTGTCTACACTACTTGAGCTGCTACTTTTTTTTTGAAACATTTTCAGTTGTTCGAGAAAGTAAAAGTCCCGTCTACCTCAGATAATGTACCGTACAACCCAGGTGTATCGTACATAAAAGGTATAATTTAGGAAGCTACATTGTAAATAAATAGGGTTATGGTAGATGTTAACCATATACACCGTATGGTCTTATCCGCTTTGGAAGTGTGCCAATTTTTCTAAAGGAACGGTCTCTTAGAAAAACAGCCCCGTTTTCGAAATCTTCGTTGATACACTATCATCTATAATCAGTGTTTTTGTTTTCTTTCCTTTTCTTAATGCAATGTTAGATTGATAGAATGTTTCATGGCATGAATATTTTTAACTTAATTTTCATGAGGAATTTCTAAAAAACCCTATGCAGATCTGATTGAAAGATAATGTTTTATAGATATGGGATATTTCTGGTTACAGTTTAAACTAATATTCTGAGTTTCTCCTCAGTAAATATTTGAAGAGAAAGTTGTTAACATCATTAGCGTCAGTACACCATTCTTTCGACTTTTTTCATGTAAACAATAAATTACTTGTTTAATGTTAACCTCTTATATCATTTTTCTCACTTCCATTTTCTCATTATATGCTTCAGAATATAAACCAGTGTTTAGCGATACTCTAATGAAAATCATATGTTTCGACAGTTCCCTTCTCGAGACTAAGATTACTTCGGATGACCTCTCTAACATTATTATCTGTTCCATTCTGACATGCCTAATCTCCTTTACCGTGTAATACTCTAGCAGAGTGCTAATTTTTTGGTAAACGAGTGGCGCCAAGGCGCCTAGTTCAACAAATCTGACAAGTACCTGACGTCATAAGCAAGTTGACCAATAGATTTATACATCTTAAACTGGAAAAGAGACAGTCGCCACATCACCATGGGGACCCCACAGAAGTCACGGAACTCTGCGGAGAGGGATATTTAGAGGCTATATATAGCCTTTACACAGTAAGACTTATTTTCGGAAACGCTAATTAGTTTCCTATAGTTTCCTATAAGTAACTTATCTATAACAACTATAATAAAATTTCTGTTTTACTCTCTATATTTTCACATTTTGTTAAATTGTTTATTTTGGGATTCGAAGGGGAAAACTTTACTGTCTGTACATTTTTGAGAATTTTAATGTTGATTTTTCTGATAATTTTACCCAAATAAATGAAATACTCAGTTGAGAAAGGATAGAAAAATAAACAAAACTCAAATTAATTTTTCTAACTACTAAACAAGTCCTTAAACAATTTAAACGAAGTAACTTACTTTTGCCACTTTTCATGTTGTATTCAGCCAAACAAAATAATAACTAATTTCCATTTAAAACGTTATAACGGACAATTTGACGTTGTTTTTCATCCATAAACAACGAGTTTTATTATGTTAAAGACCTTCTTGAACAAAATAAAAATACAGTGTGCAAAAATTGTTGGTAATTGTTTCATACATTTCTAACGTAAAAAGAAAAGAAAAACAAACAAACAGAAAATTAATTTTTGAGCATCTTATCTCTGGTTAAGAAATAATAAACAGGTGAAGTTATCCAGGTACTAGTTTCTCGTCTGTTGTACGTTTGCAGTGGGAAAATGTTATTTAGTATTCAGGTAAGAACAAAAATTTATATGGTTTGAGATTGTATAACCTTCGAAACCTTATTTCGTATTGTATACAGGGTTGATTAGGAGTACATTAAATGGTCAATATGGAGTTGAAAAGTTTACGTTTTTCGTTGAAAGCAGCACCGCTAAATGACTAAAATGACATAGTTATTTTACGTGAGTAATCAAATGTTATATATAAACATTAAATATCGAAAAAAAATTCCTATGGGAAGAAACATAACAAAAGCTTATAGTTACGTACAGTAGAAAAAGAAATATATATATATATTGTTGCTTGTAATAATTCAACAACTCAAATAACTTAGATCTGTATTGGTTTAATTCGATATAGGTATATACTTTTATTGTAATTGTTTCGTAATAAACTGTGAGTTAGAGATCAAACGAACTATGTTGTTTTAAAGTACATTTCGCGGAACTAGCCAATCTGTCTAAACACTTGATAGTATTCCTAGGATGGTCGTTCCGTTTAGTGAGTGATGACCGACTATCCCACACAGCAGGCGGGTTTCTCTCAGGTAGAAATAGTTTCAAGATCAAAACTAAGATAATGCGTCGCTGATGGGTATATGGTTTCAAATTACTTTTACGGATTAGGAGGGACGCAGTACGGCTAACACAGGGAGCAGCTCTTTAGTGCCGACCATCACAGAAATAGCTTTGTTATTTAATTTTTGATGCAGGCTAAGATTATTCTTTTCTCTCATAGAATTTATTGAACTGGCATAACCATCGCTGTTCTTTTCTTTAGGTTTACCGAACATCAAAAGGATAACCATTGCTCTTTACAATATTATATATAACTTTCATCAAAGGGAGAAGAAGGGAAACTCGTTGGACCATACAAGATGATCACTAAATACAAAAAGAATCCAAATTTAACAAACTTTGAAACGGACTTCGAAAACTTAGAGAAGAAAATCAGAAAAGTACGTTTGATAAGATCAAGTCTTGTGAATGAATAGCCCCAAATGAATTTGATTACTGCTCCTGAAATAAAAAGTATTTGTATGAAGGAAAAATATATAAACATACTTTACTGGTTATATAAATCTGAACAATAAAAACAGCAAAAGTACGGTTTAGTTTGTTTGAAGTAATGAAGCCTTTGAGATAACTGCAAGCCAATGAACAGTGTACAATAATCAACTGTATCTTCACACATTTACTTTGGTTGATATTCAATTCTTGACGTAACACGTGTATCCACATAGTTTCTTTTGCTCTTAAATTTTTTTCACTTCAAGCACCCCCTAGATACAGATAGTATTTCGTATTGTAATTGTTTTGTAATAAACCGCGAAATGAAAGTTAAAGTAAACCACGCGGAACTGATTTCTAAGTATTCCTTAAATAGTCGTTTGGTTTGATGTTTGGTTGCACTAGAAACTCTCCCATGGTTTCAAACAATTTAAAGGCATTACTGTGTGAATTTTTAACAGCTGTTTAAACGTACATTCCTATAAAACAATTAAACTTCTTATCAATATTTTGAGTTAGGTTTGCATTGATTATAGGCACATTGAACTTCTTACCAATTTTTATTTGGGTAAAATGTAGCTTTTGTGACGACCAAACCTTGAATTTATGATTGTTAAATTGTTAAAAAGAGCACAAAAGTAAACACTAGTGCGTTAATTCTTATTAGCTCAGTTGATAAAACATTCGATGCAGTCCTGGGTTCAAATCTTGATCGAGGGAGACATTTATGTAATAAAAAAGGATTACCATAAGTAAAACTGGCGTCTAACATGGGGCCGTTCCACGATCTTGAGATAAGGGTATATTGTTTCTGAGAGGGGAATCGTGTAGTAGTTTGAGTTGTTAAAAGTGCCTTGAACTAAAATAGTGGGTTATCCTTTTAGCTCAGTTGGTAGAGCACTCGACGTAGTGCGAAGCGTTCCGGGTTTATATCTTGCTTGAGGGAGATGAAACAAAACATTGGATTAATACAGGAAAAACTGACACCCAATATGAGGGCATCCCATGATCTTGAGATAAAGTCTTGTTTATGAAAGAGGGGAAAAGTTGTAGTTTGCGTTATTAAATAGTGTATGGCAATTAAATGTTAAGTAGTGTCTGGCAGGTAAACGTTAAGTAGTGCCTGGCAGGTAAACGTTAAATAGTGTATGGCAAGTAAATGTTATGCAGTGTCTGGCAGGTAAACGTTAAATAGTATATGACAGGTAAATGTTAAGTAGTGTATGGCAAGTAAATGTTATGCAGTGTCTGGCAGGTAAACGTTAAATAGTATATGACAGGTAAATGTTAAGTAGTGCCTGGCAGGTAAACGTTAAGTAGTGTATGTTAAGTAGTGTCTGGCAGGTAAACGTTAATAGTGTATGGCAAGTAAATGTTAAGTAGTGCCTGGCAGGTAAACGTTAAATAGTGTATGACAAGTAAATGTTAAGTAGTGTCTGGCAGGTAAACGTTAATAGTGTATGGCAAGTAAATGTTAAGTAGTGCCTGGCAGGTAAACGTTAAATAGTGTATGACAAGTAAATGTTAAGTAGTGTCTGGCAGGTAAACGTTAAATAGTGTATTGCAAAAAATGTTATGTAGTGTCTGGCAGGTGAACGTTAAGTAGTGTATGTTAAGTAAATATTAAGTAGTGCCTGGCAGGTAAACGTTAAATAGTATATGGCAGGTAAATGTTAAGTGGTGTCTGGCAGGTAAACGTTAAATAGTGTATGGCAAGTAAATGTTAAGTAGTGCCTGGCAGGTAAACGTTAAATAGTGTATGACAAGTAAATGTTATGTAGTGTCTGGCAGGTAAACGTTAAATAGTATATGACAGGTAAATGTTAAGTAGTGCCTGGCGGGTAAACGTTAAATAGGGTATTGCAAAAAATGTTATGTAGTGTCTGGCAGGTGTACGTTAAATAGTGTATGACAAGTAAATGTTAAGTAGTGTCTGGCAGGTAAACGTTAAATAGTATATGCCAAGTAAATGTTAAGTAGTGTTTGGCAGGTGAACGTTAAATAGTGTATGACAAGTAAATGTTAAGTAGTGTCTGGCAGGTAAACGTTAAATAGTGTATGCCAAGTAAATGTTAAGTAGTGTGTGGCAGGTAAAAGTTAAGTAGTGTCTGACAGGTAAACGTTAAATAGTGTCTGGCAGGTAAACGTTAAATAGTATATGGCAGGTAAATGTTAAGTAGTGTCTGGCAGGTATACGTTAAATAGTGTATGGCAAGTAAACGCTAACCCTTTACCTCATTTGATAGAACATTCGCATGGAGTCCCAGGTTTACATTCAGCTCGAGGTAAATGAGAAAGGGAATAAATATTTCGCTATTGTACAGTGCTAAGTTTTTATTAGAAATCCTGTAGAATTTTATGATTCTCAACTAAGAATTTGAGAACATTATTTCATTCTCCTGATAAGTCTATCTTTTATTTTTGAAACGCGTTTTGCGATCAGAGCGTATATTTAGTCCTGTCTGTTTGTTTGATGGCCATATTTGTAAGACGTGAACACATGGACTGCTTTTTTACAGTGTTTTTCTAGAATACTTCTAATTAATATTAAGTATTTATTATTTATATTTTCTTGTATTTATGACAAAGCTACTAATGCTGTCTATCATCGTTCCCAATTTTGAGTTACTGATGAGAATAAATGTAGCCATCAACGCTAAGGGATTGTCTGTCACTTTTATAACGCACCCACAGCTTAGTGTAGAGCATATTTTGTGGTATCGCTCTGATTTAAATATGAGTTGAGGATAAGCCTATCTTATCACAATATTTTCCTAGAAAATTCTTCAGAACAAAAACAAAAGGATGTCCAAGTGACCCTGTAATGACTAAACATTAAAGACTATGTAAAGAGTCCCTAATACAAAGATTAAAAATAAGCTAATGGTTAAATATATCTGCCTTCTTGTCACAGTTTTATTAGTTGTTTTTTGTACTTCTTCTGTGTTAGGTTTTGTTCAGGCGGAAAACGTACCACTTCATGAGTATTATTAAACTACTTAAGATTGCTTTTACCTGAAAAATAAGTATTAAACCCTAAAATAATAATATTTAAACAGAGAATAATATAGTTATTTTATTTAAGATATCAACTTATGACTCGATTCTGGGTAAACTTCCTGTTGCTGGGTTGGTTTTGTCCATTGCCGTACTGTAAATAATTGCTTACATTATCGTTCTCATGAGTCCGTTTATTTTTATAAGGATTTTGTATTCTTAAACATACAAAGTATAATAATGAACTGCGTTACTGTAATTAATGTTCGAACACTTAAATATTGCAACGTAATTTCAAACCACACGTAATTTACAATCAAACAACAATGAAATAAATAGTATAACGAGTAAGGATGGTTTATTATCTGTTACAACGACAACATTCACTTCAGTTTCTTCACAAAATTTTAAAAGTTTAGATTTGCTGGTCATGAAATAGCATAGAATGTTCTATACTTGAAGTTTCAGAATGACAGAATGATCCCTTGTTGTATTCAAAACCGTTTTCAAGTAAACGTGAGACAAAGGTTTATCTGAAACGATTCTCAATGAACAACTGACCGGTGTCCGGCACCAGATTAATTATAGAGCGCCGTGCCGGAAAAGAGAGATAATTTTGTGGTCAATAAAGTCCCCCACTAGGCGCGCGCCTCGAGACAAAGCTTTGTGCTTCCACTATTGTCTTTCCCAGACAGTAGTAGATAATGTATTTTGGCTTCAAGTATCGACACTGTTGGTTTTTCAAACGTTTGAAAACCAGCGAGCCACACAGCGCGCAGCGGGGGCTCCCCTTGTGTCGACCCCTTGTTCCGCCCGGTAAGTTCTCTATGTTGGGAAAAAGTAAGAGGAGGGATTGCTAATGTCATAACCTCCGAGGGAGGTCGCCACCATCGTTTTGCCCGAAGGTGCCTAATATATGGAACAGCATCTACAACCACCGACCAGTAAAGAAAACGAAGGAAAAGTGCCAGTTGATTCTTGTTAAATAAGACATAAACATTGTCCATGTCCTCGTGGTGGCTGTGTAGAACCCAGACAGACGTGTTTCTTGTGTAAATATCAAATACATGTAGGTTTAACAGATCATTTACTCTTTCAACCGTTTTTTAAATCATCAAGGTATTAAAATAATTGTTCAGTAGTAATTTTCTCGGAAGACCAAACATACCTAACTGCACCTTAGATAAAAAAAAAGAAAGTGTGAAATAACTAGTGAGTTCGTGTGTAAATACTTTTCCCCTCATTTTTAGAAAACAGCTAAAGCTTATACAAATATTATGTCGAAACACGGTGACCAGATGTGGGCAAGGGGCAGGTTTGTCGTCCAATTCGTCACCTTCTATGGTATAATGTCTACTTTCATTACACATCTTGGCCACCCAGTGTTCGGGAGTATTATTGAAGGTAGGTTTAATTAAGTATTATTCATTCTTTGAAAAATTAAGAAAAATATTGAATTTTACTTTTTTAAATATCTTACAAAATGCGGTTCATGCTTTGTTTAGCAGTTTTGTATTATGAACTTAAGCACGTGCGTATGGACAAAATCGTATGGAATATTAAGAACAAAAATTTAAAAAGCGTTCTAATTCTGTGTCATACTTTATGTCATACTTTACATGTATAGGGCTGCTTTTAGAAACTCTATAAAACAACGTTTGTTTACTGGAAAATAACGGTTCTAAGCAGGAAAAACTTGAAATAAGAAGTAAACTTCCCAAATTTTTTACAAACATCTCCTTTTTTCAATACTATTGAAACTTTCTACTTAAAAATAAAATCGTTTTTTACAATTTCAAACAAATGGTGTCGTATAAGTCTAACTATTAATTAATCACTACTGTGCTGAGAGAAACAAAATTTTAGGACTTATTACAATATTATGGCTTCAAATCCTATTGGGTTTTCACTTTAACCAAAGTTTTCCTAATGGGTTTTCACTTTAACCAAAGTTTTCCTAATGGGATTTTACTTTAACCAAGGTTTAAGTAAATTTAAAATAACCACGTGACATTTTCATTGTATCGGTTGTGTTTCATATTTGTACATCAAGCAACAAGAATAACTTTGCCCCAGAGAAATTGTTGCCCCCATTAGCTCTCTACCAGTTGCTTAACTGAACAAGTTATCAATTATCCAATAATCTTAATTTACTGTTACATAGTTTTAGAAAACAAACTTACGTTGCGAAAAGTACAATAATTAATATAGAGAGGAAATATGAAATTTTTGCATATATGCCGCGGTTAAAGTTTTTGTTCACAAATCAAACCGATGGATATCTTGATCGTTAAAACAGAAGTATTTACAACAAAAACCTTACCTTTAGCAACACTTTAATAGTATTTAGTAAACCTAACACTGACTAGAAACTTGTTTAGAACAAAGTAGCCAAACCCATACGTTGTACACCCACAAACGTTTTCTTGATCAGTGTCACTTCCTGGGGCAACGTTTCAATGCGAATCAATTTAATCAGTAATTTATAAACTGTTACGAGGAATTATTAATTACACATAAATAATAAATTTGCTTTTCGAACATAAACAAAATTTACGGTGAGTTTTGTGTGCTTAGGCAAGAAATAAGGTTAAAATACAGAACTGAAAATGGAAATTATGGGCGGGTTATTTAAAATTATCTAGTGAAAATAATTCAAAATCCAGTCCACGTAAGCTATAACAAGTTTGTTTATTTCTTCTTTAACGTCAAAATAGATATATTTGAAAACAAACTCTGGCTGATTCACTCTACTATATTCTTAACTATCCTTATATTTATAGTCTAGCTTCAAAGTTACTAGAAGAAACCTGATGACAAATTTTTAGAATATTTTAGGCGTTTTATGTCTATTTTAAGGTTGTCATTACGACACGCAGCTCCCTCTAGCTAACAACCAGATTACAACATTACAAATATCACTTACAACACTAACCCTTCCTGGATTGTGAAGGCCCTTGAACAATCTTAGTATAAAAAATAAAACACTACACTAAGTTGTCCATTCACTAGGTCTTCTTGGCGATTTTCTCTTCCGAGTCTCATGGAATAAAAATAGAATGACGTCTTGGCCTTTGTTGTCACTGGCCATGTTGTCGCTGGGGGAATTCCAAAATAGGTTGTCAGGCAAATCCACTGGCGGCTCCAACCTTGATGATCCTCTGGAAGCAGCCTCGTCAGGAACTCCGGGCTTCTCAATAGATAGTGTCTTCGCTGACGACGTCTTCTCTGAAGCTACTTAGTTGGCCGTCCTCTCACCAACGTTCTTCCAAAGAAGATCATGGCAGATGGCCTTTGGCTTTGATGAATTGTCCTCCAGACATTTACTTAACCTTGGAGTTTATACTCTTTCGACGAGAACTGGTCAGCCATACCATGCCACCTGGTTGGAATCCGGTTTTATCCGCACCTACACACAACTAACTTTCGCTTTAAAAAAAGCCTACTTAATTCTTTCCTGGGTAAAATTATATCTGACTTATTTATTTGTAAGTCCAGGAGAGTTTTCCAATCATTAATCTTTCATGACATGCTGGATTATGCCCAAGTCATTACATGAAGAATTATTGCTATTAACTCCTGATATAAGTATCTCACTTCTTGATGGTGCAAAGACCGCCGTCACTGTTTCCACTGGACATTCAACCTTTAGTGTAGTAATTGGCATGTAGTACAAAGGGGTTTCCTGATTATCAACTGAATAGCTATCTGAAGTAAACCGAACTTCACATTCATGTCACCTCGTGAAATCAGTTCCCAATATACACTTTTCCTCATTGTCAGTTACCCACACATCAGGCATACAGAAGTTACCTACAGTAAACCTAACTTCACATTCATGTCACCTCGTGAAATCAGTTCCCAATATACACTTTTCCTCATTGTCAGTTACCCACACATCAGGCATACAGAAGTTACCTACAGTAAAAACTTCTGTATGCCTGATGTGTGGGTAACTGACAATGAGGAAAAGTGTATATTGGGAACTGATTTCACGAGGTGACATGAATGTGAAGTTAGACCTACAGTAAAGCTAACTTCCAACTTCCCATTTGTTGGAATTTTATGTGTACCTTCTCTGTTTTATTAACTCTTCTCCTTTCTTCATTTCTGGAGGCAATTCCTAACAGCAAATCAGGCCGAATAATTGTAGCTGTGGAAACAATCTCAATCAGCATACTACAAGGTTTTCCATCAATAAATCCGTGAACTCATTGATGATTTTCCTCAAATAATGATCTTCTTATCTCATTCCTGGTAGATGGAGTATTTCCAGCTGTTGACTCTTTACAGTGTCGATTGTAATGGCCATATTTCTCCCATTTATATCGGTTTCCCCCCCCCCCTTTGAGAGAAGATCTTATTCCACACAGGCCTTTGCTTGTAATTACTCGTATTACGTCTTTTCAAGTCTAAATAATTCTTTCAATTCTTCTAGATTATCTTTAGAAGGAGTTGATGTTTCAATACTAAATAACCTGATATTCTGGTAACTTTTAGTTGGCCTTATTAGTGGTTTATTTGCAACTTTAATGAATCCCAGTTTTATCGTCAACTGCAAGACATTCTTTAGAGGTGGACACTTTCTTTGCTTCAACCTGATCCTCATATTCTTGTCTGTTAAGACATTTATAAATTGGTCACGTGCCAAAGAAATCATCATTTCACGAAGATCGTCTTGGTAAGATAATTGTGCGAGCCTTTCCAAACTTCTTAAATCTTATTATTGTAATTTCTCTGTACATCTCCAACAGCTTCACCAATTTTTGTATTCAATCAGATATATATATTTCTTATTTTAATTATTCTTTAAATATTATTTCTTTTTCTTTTAACTCTTCCAAGTTTTCTTGATTATCTTTCAATTTTGTATAAATCATTTCTTGGTTTTTTCTATCTCTTTCTTCCTGGTCTTTTAATCTGCTATTTCTTTCTTCTAGCTTTTATGCCCATTTTTTCTTGTTTTTCTTTAAATTTTCTGTCTCGTTTTTCATGATCTTGTCTTAATATTTTCCTCATTTCGAGTAACACTTGAAACTCACTATTTGAACTCGTAGACTTCATCTTCAAATTTCGTAAGTTATATTTTACTTTCCCCAAACAACTCCATTCTGATACTAATATTGTGACTTATTCTTTGGTTAACAGGTTCTTTAAAAACATTCGGGTAAAATAATTTGGAATAGAGTACACTTAAACTACGACGAATGAGTTTACTTCCTCCTTTAACTACAAAACAAATCAATTTACTACTTGTTCAAAGCAGCTACGATAGCTAATACATTGACTGATTCACTCGCTATCTTCAAAATCACTCTACACTCTCTTGACTATTTCGTATATATAACTTACTTTAGAAAATGCTAGAAAACTTTATATCACAACCACAGAGTTTTCTAGCAGTTCTAGACCTATCTTAACTATCAACGACCTGCAGCTCCCTCTAGCTAACAAACAACAGCTTCATCTATCTAACAAACAAATTACATGGCATACAACCATGTAATAATGCATTTAATATTGATTTCAGTAGGTAGCACGATATATGCAAGGTAAAAGCTCTAATAATCATTATTCTAGTCCATCCCCCAGCATGAATTCTTTGCCGTGATTGGTCGATATTGTATCAAGTGGTATAAAACATTTTTTTACTATTACCTTGAAAGCCGAGCAACATTGAAGCATGCATGACGTCGGAGTAGGACTTTGCATGCGACAGTTTTTCAGGACAGTGAAAACACGTTCATATATTTAGGCCAACTTTACAAAGAGTGTTGGAAATCTCTCCAGCATTCTAGGCAAATTTTGTGCTGAACTTTGACAGTTGCGTACTTTATACGTTTATTGGTATGATCACATGATTATGGTTTGTTATATTTTGAAAAGTAAACAATTTCTAAACTTTATTATTTATTATTGATTCTTAAAATGAAATCAAAATCTTGAATGAAATGTTGAATATTCAGACTTCTATTTAGGCCTAGAGATGAAGACTAAATATACGATGTGAAAGCGCCAATAAATTAGTAAATTTGGGTAAAATTGATTGACTGGTGATTTAGAGTAACAGATTGACGTGTTGACCAGTCAATAATTGTATTCACTGTGTCAAATGCTAAGAATATAGGGAGCTCAACATTATAGAGTGGTTTGAAAATAAAGTTAACCTTGAAATTCTACGTTACACAGATTACTATACACTAGGAGCATATAGCGCATGAATGATTAATAAGAAATCAGCCTAATTTTAAACATGCCATCTGGCTATAAACAGAATAGATTGTAATATTCAGCGTTTAATATAATTTACCACTATACATTACATTTGGCGGTATTAAGATTGAATCATTATTTCATTTAAAGGTTTTGCACAAACTGATGTATCCAATATAAAAACTTGCACAGAAACTGAACTGTACCAGAATTTTAAGTTGCTTAACCAGTTTTGAATGTTTGTGAATGAAAATACAATAAAATAGTTTATGTATTTTTTAAATTGGCTTTAGAAATATCAAGGACTGATGTTCTAGAACACTGAAACAATGGAAAATCCTTGGACGTTTATTTTAAGTAGTTCTTATCGCTTCCATTTATCTCGGTTGTGTCTAAACATTTTACCTATACCTGAGACATGTCTTGTAGACGAAAAAAATTCAAAGTAGTTATTTCACCAATATTAAGCAAACAATCTTGTACGAGAAAATTTTTCGATGTAAGTTCATTTTTCATGTTTTACATTCTGGATTTTCTTCGGTTTAACGACTATTATAAAAAGACGTGTTGAATTCAACTGAGAACTTTCAAACACGAACTACAATCACTGAAAAACAAAGTGTTAAACGAGGACGCTATCCACGAGTCTACAATAATGTAGTAAACTATACTACACATTTGTTTGATGTAAAAGTCGAGAAACGTCGAAAGGAGGTCAAATAGAACGATGTAACTGAAAAAAAGGTATTCGTTCTACAAGTTAGCTGGAAAACACTTGAGTAATATGTATAATTAGGCTAATACTCGTTCAGTTTTTAAAAGAAGTCACATGTAAACAACCTTCGGTGTAATACACATCTATACATATTTGAAAATTATTGTTTCAATAATGAATATTTGTAAAGAAAAACATCATCGCGTGCTATATATATATACAGTTTTAGTTTAAATCGAAGTTATTTCTAACCGTAGAACTGCCTTAATTGTCAGCATCATTCCTTTCGTTTGTATCCTACAGATTCTCGTTTGACACTGTAACGTACCCCGGTGTGACAGTGATAAGTTTACGACGCTAAAATCCGGGGTTCAATTCCCCGCGGTGGATACAACAGGTAACCCTATGTGGCTTTGCTCTAAAACAAACAAATGAACACTGTAACATTGAACCAGCGCATGCGCACATTAATGAACAGGATTCGAGGATAAAATACCTGTCAATACATCTACTACTTTACCACTCAAGACAACATAACACAACAATTGAGGATCTCAAGTAATGAATAATACAACTAAAAAACAACAACAACAAACAAACCTTTTCTGAGTGAAATATTTTTATTAGCTTGTATGATTCAGCTACAGAATCGAGGTTCATTAACCATTCTATTGTTAGATCATCATGAAACCTGCTAATAAGAATTGTTCACCCAGAGAAGGTGGATTTTTTTAAATAGCAAGTTCACAGGTATATATAAATGTGAATTATTCTTCGATATTTCTACAAATATTACGAACATTCAAGTAGTCTTTATTTGTAGAAACTCCAAGTGTACTAAAAATTCCTTAACCAACAATAAGAAGTTTATCTCAGCTGATGTTTTTCTTATTCCGAAGAAAAGGCTAAAAAGAATCTGGAAAAACCAGCTCCAAACCTTTTTTTGTTCTTGGAAGTGCAAGTGCATCAATCAAACTTATTTCAAAGCAAAAACAAGTCAACAGAAACTAATATTTTAGTGTATGCTATATTCGACAGATAGCGTCTGTTTTATGTTGTTGTTTTTTAAATTTTGTATCGTGAATTAATTTTAGCTTTTGTCGATAGAAATGAAAATATTAATTTCGGCTAATGTGCACATTCGTAGAAAGTCTCGTTCTTTGTCAGATACTTTAATAAGTATTTTCGAAACTGGCATTTTTTATCACCTTCCTGGTGTGTTTTTTATGTTGTAAACAATCAGTTTTAAAATACATTTTTAAGGTAATGTATATGTGCTGTGTTTCAGTTTTTATCTTTTACAAGAACATTTGGTAAAGCCATCTTTTATATCATGACCACTTGAAAAATTGGAGCACAACATGTATTCATGTGTGGAATTACTATGCACAGGCCTCCGTAAACAGGTTATATAGAAACGACGCGATTTTCATCATTGTGTCAACTAGATGCGAAAACTTAATAATGAAAAGTCCTTTATCTATCAACAATTAGAAACCGGCTTCACGACAAGTCTTAATTAGTTGACCCAGAAACTGTAAGTTAATACGCAACTCGAGCATTGTCAGGAAAATGCCAAAATTAATATAAAAATTAAGAACTTCAAAACCGGAAGGGTAGGTATGTGCTTGAATGATTTATGCTTTCAAATTTGTCTATACAAACTAGTATAAATTTAGCTATTTTACTAAAGATTAGAAGCTCAAAACTTAAGTTTGATACACTCAATGATACACATGTGTAGTATTAAGCTATTCCTGCCATATGTTACCAACATTTGTCAAAGCGTAATGAGCTACTACTTTTTACTTTGTGTAATAAAATAATTAACGAGGAGTTTACCTAATTTTTGAATTTATTTTTGGTTATGCAAAATTAGGAGCAGGAAAACTGGCATTCTAATGTGTACATTAATTTATAGCATGTAAATCAACCTAGTAAATTTTGTGCATTGTAACTAAATAGAAGTATGCATATAAATTGTCAAACGTTAAAACATGAAACTAATAACTAGTTTGTATTCCTTGATCAAGTTAAAGCATGGAAAGTGCTCCACTAGTCTGTATTTGTTGCTGAAACTAAAGCAATTAAAACTGATACTCCAGACTGTATTCATTGATGAAATTAAAGCAGTTAAAACTGATACTCTATACTATATTCATTGCTGAAATTAAAGCAGTTCAAACGGATACTCCAGACTGTATTCATTGGTGAAATTAAAGCATTTAAATCTGATACTCTATACTATATTCATTGCTGAAATTAAAGCAGTTCAAACTGATACTCCAGACTGTATTCATTGGTGAAATTAAAGCAGTTAGAAGTGATATTCCAGACTGAATCTATTGATGAAATTAATGCAGTTCAAACTGATACTCCAGGCTGTATTTATTAATGAAATTAAAGCAGTTAGAACTGATATTCCAGACTGAATCTATTGATGAAATTAATGCAGTTAAAACTGATATTCCAGACCGTATTCATTGATGATAATTAATGCAATAGTAACATCAATACGTTTTTAGGATTTAAACCTGTATAAGTTACTGTGTTCAATAATACATCCAACAATTATCCCTAGTATCCGTGTTAACATATTTTCCAAACTTTTCTTTGTTAAATCTTTCCATAGTTCCTGAAAAGGTTACCTATTATTTTTTGTAATTTTATTTTCTTGACGTAATCATGAAATTATTATGATTTTAATTTCCAATTACCTTTACAGTGATCCGTTTTGGAGAAAGTTTTCTCATAATAACGGAAGAGATAGAGAGACCATTTCACACACAAACTTTGAACAAATTAAAAAGAAAATAGAGAATAAAAATTTCATACAATGAACAAGTCATTTTTTTATTTGAAATCCAGGTTAATGGAACATGTTACCACTAGTTACATTGTTGTAACTGATATATCGTTAAAATGTCTGTCTGGGGTCTCAGAGCATGAAATAAGAATGAAACTTTTGACATGGAAGGCCAATGGAGTAATTGATTAAGAATACTTAAGTATATTTTAGGATTAACAGTTTCAACAAGCGGTCCAATTTGGTGGTGGGAGAAGTCGATGGGAAATATTTACCCTCATGATAGGTCATGCTTGGAAAAGTTAACATGCTATTGTAAATTCCCTCCTGGGGGTAGGTACGCATAAAGTCTCGCCTACATCGCATTCATCGAACCAAATAAATTTACCACTGTCAAAATCAATTTTCGATGCTTCTGAATTAACAGTTTACTATGTCACATACGTCACGCCTTTTCTGTTTGACATTGGCAGTCATCCAAGCTCAAAACTAAGCTGTTAGAGAACCTCCATCGTCACGGCATCAAGCATAACAAAGTGTTTTTCTCTGTAAAACAAGTAGTTTTGTGACTGATAAAAAATATGTCAAAAATACACACCAGTCAAGAGTTCTGTAAATTTTCAATAGTCTGGATGTTGAAATATACGTGAGGATACTGTAAGATAGTTCCATAAAACTACAGTTATACTCACTTTATCAAAAGTTCCATAAAACTACAATTATACTCACTTTATCAAAAGTTCCATAA
>NW_013669988.1:0-19483 GCF_000517525.1 Limulus polyphemus
GAGCTGTTTGTAAATGAATATGAAAATTAAGTGATGAACCCAGCAGATCACATTCCTGGAAACTAACCTTTTTTAATGCTAAAAGTTGTATATGAGGAATTCAGAGCAATATAAGGTTTAGTGCTTCGGAGATTCAAGAGTTGATAAGCCCATTTAACAGAGTTTAATGTTTCATTTATTGTTAGTGAGTTAGGTTATTTCATGAGATACATATAGCTTTTTGTGTTTGTTTCTGTACCTAGATGAAATCATATAGTGTGGGATCTTGACTGTTGAACAAATGAAGAGCATTTTGAAGGAGTGAAACTCTAGCTACCTTAACTGTGTGCAAGTGAATGTATAATTTTAAACTTTTTAATATCTATCTTAAATGATCAAGTTAAAAAAAAATATGTAATTCATTTGTCAGTCCTGAATTAACTTCAAAAAACTCTCTGTTTGACATGATATCACAAATACTGTTTTTTTCTTAACCAATAGACAGTCAATCTCTCAGTCACTGACAGTTAGTATGTCCATTTTCAAACAAATGTATAACTTACTGGAAAAGGCATTCAAGACTCTCAACACCAGTGTTCTTGTTGAGGCTACAGGAACGTTAAGCTCATTGTTCAGGTGAGTTAATACAATTTGTACAGTAGGATAGCATTCTTTTGGTATGTTTTAATAACAAGTCTGAAATATATATATACATCTCTGACTTCTGTTAATTGTAGGTGTTAAATAAGGAAACAACACTGGTAAAAAAACATCCTTCAGAATTTTAGTGTATTATTTTTATGTAGGGGATATTTTCAAACAAAGTATAATATATATTATTTTAACTTGGTTTATCTGTATGGAAAGTGTGAGAAGCTTTGGTTTATTGTTTCTAATATATATTTATATTTACACGATCTTAGTCACATATACTTAAAAGTTTTATTAGAAATTGTTGTATTTTATATGTTTCCATTTTTTAGGATAAATTTCTACAAAAAAAATATGGTCTTCTAATAAACTTCCATGTATGTACAATTTATTAAAATTTAATATTAATTGAGAAAACCTGGCTTTCAGTTATCATCAATCGTCATACAAGTATAAAGGTTTGAGAGATTAAGCACTGCTTGCAGTTTGAAGAATTATTTTTCTAGTTGATGATATCTCTATCAGTCACACTATTATGTGGATACATCAAGGCTCATGTTTAAATGATTTTTCAGGAGTTATTAGCATTAAAATCATACAGTTGCGTAGATATCTTAAGACTTTTTTAGCCAATAATATATTTCACACAAGCTTTTTCAAGACAGTTAACAGTCTGAATGTTTTCCATAATTAACCCTTTGAAAACTAAAGTCCAGATCAAAATTGGCATTACTTGTGGATATAAAATAAGATACCTTATCTTGTTAGTTTATAAGTTTAAAGTAAGATTTTTTTTACCAAACATATCAATATTTTGTTGTTATGAATAATATCAATTGAACTTTTTTTATATGTTCCAGGAAAGACAATTTACCCATTCCCCTGCCTATCAGTCAGATTCATTCTATTCTATTAGCCTGCCTGAATTCCATGCTCAGATTTATTTCTTTGGACACTAGTGGTGTGAAGATAACGAAAAACAAGAGTTTAATTTCCAATCAAATATCTACAGCTAAAAACTCTAAAATAAAACATCAAATTGTTTCTCTAGGTGCAATAGAGGCATGTATGAGGTATGTTAGTTTTCACATGTGTTTCACTAGGTGCAATAGAGGCATGTTAGTTTTCACATGTGTTTCTCTAGGTGCAATAGAGGCATGTATGAGGTATGTTAGTTTTCACATGTGTTTCACTAGGTGCAATAGAGGCATGTTAGTTTTCACATGTGTTTCTCTAGGTGCAATAGAGACATGTATGAGGTAATTTATTTTTCACATGTGTTTCACTAGGTGCAATAGAGGCATGTTAGTTTTCATATTTGTTTCTCTAGGTGCAATGGAGGCATGTATGAGGTATGTTAGTTTTCACATGTGTTTCTCTAGGTGCAATAGAGGTATGTTAATTTCACATGTGTTTCTCTAGATGCAATAGAGGCATATATGAGGTATGTTAGTTTCACATGTTTTTCTCTAGGTGCAATAGAGGCATGTATGAAGTATGTTAGTTTCACATGTTTTTCTCTAGGTGCAATAGAGGCATGTATGAAGTATGTTAGTTTCACATGTATGGTAAAATGTTCATTAGTTTTCATTAACTTGAGAGAAAATACAAAATGAAAAAAAAAAGCCATGGAAACTAGATTTTCACAGTGTTTTGTAAACAGGTATCATTGATACAGGATCAATTTATCTGTTGTTTGTTTCTACTGAACAGGTTTGGTATGTGAAACATAATTATATGTGTGTGAACTTCTAGGACATGTATACCTGTAAAGTTTATGATATCTTTAAAGAATCTGTCAGAATGTATCGTAAAATACGTAATTTACATTTTATCACTTAAAATAGAATACTGTCCAATAATCACTGATCTTATTATCACAACACCTGCATTAATTATGAGAATTATACCAATTAAGTTATACTCTATAGGTAGAATAGATATAAATTAAAGAATCAAATGTATTGTAACGTTTTTAATTGTTTTAATGGTTATTCATTAATCCATAAAGAGAAACCAAATCTATAAATTAACTCTAAGCCATTCTGTATGCATCAAGTATTGTTGAATAATCATAAAAACTTGACTTATGAAATTAACATACATTTTATATACTGCTTTTATCTTGGTTTGTTTTCTTTATGTCCACATGACTACACCAGTCATAAAACACTCTAACAAGATATGGCATATTTTTAGAATACTTATAACTGAACATCTCTCAGACACTACATTTAAAAAAATGGCAACGATGAGAATTTTCTCCATTGTTTTGTAAATTAAAACTGAATATTTTCTACATTTCTCTTATTTTTATTGTAAATTTGATCATGCTTGAAATTCTCAAGTAAACAAAGAGATAATTTTGGTGCGAATGTTTGTTTCACAAAATGTAATGTTAGATATTTCTACCCTAGTAAAGCTTACAAATATTTTCAGGGCTGTAGGAAGTGATAAGAGCAGTTGGGCCATAGTCCGACCACGTTTTCATAGCATGTATATCTACAACTTATGTATTAAAACTCACTTCTTTTAATTCAATACATTACATAATGTGTATGCAGCTCGTGGTTCAACCTCATAGCATTAAATTTTCAAAACTTTTTTTTGGAGGGGCATGCTTCCAGACCCTCCTAGAAATGGCATGCTTTGTACACAGCATGTTTCACATTGTTTAACTGCGGCAATGGCCTGACCACTCCAAAATTGCTTCCTACGGCAGTGGTTTTGATAATGCTACAAAATGTATATTAGTATGGTATTTTAAATATCAATTGCCTTTTTACCTTAGTACTAAGGTAAATTCAAAACCTGCCTTATTTCCAGACTAATTCTAGAAAGCTTGCAATTACCAGTTTTGCAAGAAGCAACATTTTGTTCCCCAGCCACACCAGCTTTAAAGTCAGCACATGAAAACACTAACCAGGGTGAAGACATCAGAAATTTAGTCTTGTTCCTTGTGGAAATCATGGATGAATGTTTCATTCCCTTAGCCATGGTAATTATTTTGTTTGAATAATTTGGGGATTTGTTTCTACAATATATATATATATATATATATGTGTGTGTATGTTTGTAAATACATATAAACATTACAAAATATTGATCTAAACCCTAGAAAGTAATGTGAATATATTTAATATGACTGACAAACATATTACGAGTTAATTTATCAGATAGGTAATAAAATACTTCCAAATTAAATACTGTAAGTTTTTCTTTGATTTTTTTTTAATATTAATTAAGTAAATATAATTAAATTGTGACACGGTTAAAAAAAGTTGAAAAAGTCATTTTTGTAACACTGTGCTATTCAGTCAAATTTTATAATGAATATTATTTCCCCTTCACAGTTTCATGCTACTACTTCAGGTGGGGGTGAAGTTTTGTCTTCAGTATGTTCGATAATAACAACACTGAACCAAGTGGATAAGTTTCTGGTCATACCTCAGGTCGGGGATTTGTTTGAAAAACTTCTTAAATGTGGATTCTTGAACTCTTTGTGGAGTTTCAGAAAGTTGCTACCTCACAGTGATGTCAGGTTCTTATAAAAAATTGGATGTTATCTAATTATTTTATTTTATAAAGAAGGGTGTGCGATATTGAGTGTATAATTAATTTGAAACATGTTTATTTCAACGGATGATAATTTTGAAGATTTACATAACTTTATCAATGTGTAGATAGAAAACTCAGGAACTTATGATGATAGATATTTGTATTTATTGTTAAGCACAAAGCTGAAAAATGGAGTATCTGTGCTGTGCTCAATATAGCAAGAAAACTCCAAACTTTTGTTGTATAACTCTCAAGTTTTATATTGCTAGAACTAACTGTAAACTGAAGAGTAATTTTTTGTAGTTTTTGTTTCATACATTTTTTAATATTTTGAATCCCATATTGTGTTACTAACTTATGTCTTAATTGAGTTTTCAAAAAAACTGTAATTGCATATTTACTGTTATACTGATTTACATTTACGTCAGTGAACTGCAGATTACAAATGAAATTTAATTTTTCATTGTATCCAATGTAATTTCTAATCAAAATTTCTGTGTAGTCTATTAAATGTATCCATATAATCAGCCTTATCATTTCAGTTGAGATAGAGATTTGGATTGAATAATAGAAAGACAGAATATTCAATGTTAACATGGGTAATTAAGGATTGTTACTAATAGTATAATACAGCAGTAAATAACACTGCATCTATATAGAATGCTTTTATATTGTTTTAGTGTGACACCTACTGTTATAACAAGTAACATATTTCTGAAGCACTATCTCCAGTGGTTGGCAGCAAAAGAAAATGTGACGAATGAGAATTTCTTGAAGATGCTGAGTATGGGTGTAGACTTCATGGGTAGTAAGTTTACTTTGTCAGTGGTTGAATGAATGAGAAGGAACATTTTCTGCACAGAATTGGCTATTTTATTGTGTAGCGAGACTGTTTAGATATTTATGTCACCATTGATATAATTGTAGCCATTGCTTAAAATAATAACATAAAACTACATATAGGTTAGTGTTACAAATACCCAAACACCAATGAAAGATTTATTTTTTATTTCACCAGAGAAAACTGGTGATGGAAGGGTATAAAGATATAAAGATTCATAAAATGTATTTTTCTTCCTTATCTTCTATCACACCTAATGTTTCTTTCTTGAACTTAACTTGTAGCAACTCTAGATGAAATCCTGACTCTCCTCTCACAAAGGAATCATGCTGTTGGTGAAGAGCTAGAAAATAAAACTGCTTACAGCCAAGTCACTATTTTATTTATGCTTTACTGCTGCTGCATGCATAGTGAAAGGTTAGACATTTTTCTTACTGTATCTGTATTTTGTTATTTCAGTTGTGGTGTTTGATCATATTTATGATAATCTTTTCTTTAAATATGTCATATGGATTTCGTATAAACAGTTATATACACGTTTTAACAAATTCCCACGTGATTTGTTATAATTTTTCATATTGAAGTGATGAATAACAAAACTTTATTTCAATATTTTTCTAAAAAGTTTCCTGTTTTTTTTGTGTTTGTAATTGTAAATGCACCAAACTTAACTGAGTTACTGTCTCAACTTCAGCTATATTCATGACAAACGACTAGGTACAAATATATTTGTAACTACTTAAACAAAGCACTATACATACTAATTTCACTTCAGAAAAATTGATTTACAATCCTTTTACTACCTACAAAGTATGCTGTGGAAGTTTAAGACAAATTCTATTGAAAGGTTAGGATATAGCAGAATAAGTAGCAAAAACTATAACAGTATTTTTGTATAAATTGTTTATAACAATGACATGTAAAAATCCATACAGAGTGTGTAATTAAATGAAAATGCTTATTCTTAAGTGGGATATTGTACAGTTTAGTTATACTTATAAAACCATAAATAGGTTGAAATAAGGTGAGTGGTAATTTATTGAACTTAAAAAAATAACTCAATCTCTTTGAAAACCTTTTTTGTTACACACCTTAGATTGACTACATACCCTATTTTAACGTAACGTAACATATAACATAATGTTTTGGGACAACATGGGACCTATTGGTCTATCTCGGCTGTTCCATACTCTAAACTAAATTAAAATAATTTTAAAAAAATCTTAAAGCCAGCCCTTATCTTTCATATACTTCTCAAGCTTTTTTTTAAAACTCACTTAAATTTACTGCCTTTACAACAGAACTTAGGGTAAGATGACACATGTAATAAATTGCATTAAGGTCATTCAGAACCAAAAGTCACATAGTTAATGACAAAGAGAGAGAGTGACTCAACTTGAAAAGACTTATTGTATTTCAGAGATAAGTACCTGCTAGAAATTCATTTCAATTCCAAAAATATAAAAATGAAAGTTTTCTTCGACATTTGTTTTAAACCTTTTAATTTATTTTGTTGATTATTATTTTGCATTTTTGTTTCTTCCCAAGAAGACATCATAACTGATGATACAATGTTAGTATCAGTGAATACTTTTCCACACAATAGTGATTGATCCTCATAATGTGGTTATACCTTTAGTTTCGATAATGGTAATCCAACTTTACAAGAACATCTCTGAATATTTTTTTGAAGATTACTTGATAGGTCTATGACATAATGTAACATTTAATTCACTAAAGTAAGGGCAAAAACACTTTGAATACCATTTTTATTCCCTGGTCCTTGTTCATGGATTGGCAAAGTAATTCATTAGATTTAAATTGTCATCTTATATGTGTGTGTGTATAACTGAGAAATAACTGGATTGCTAAACCACTCAGATTCTTTACATAAATATTCATTTAAGAAATAACTTAGTAATTTTAGTTCTGTTTCTTAAACTCTCACTTTTTCCATTAAGGAAGTAATTAAACCATATAAAGTTTTTATTTAAATGATTGAAAAGCCTTGTTCCTGCACCCACTCTTCTTCCCCATCTCGTGTCTTTTGTTAATTTGAATTCTGACCTGATGTTGCTCCCTGTGACCTCCCTAAAACACCTTGTTCTTCTTTTGGCTGTGAGTATATTGTTTTTATATATTTTTTTACTGTTCATAAAAATATTTTGTTTTCTCGTATCAATAATAAAAATAAATACATGGTTTTTATAATATGTCTTAAAGATTCAGATGAAGGGCAAACAAACAGGATTGAGTTGTAAACACTTCCGTTGATTTAATCATCAAAATATTCATTTGAAGCTTTAAGGCTGTTTATATATTATATATTAACTTGATGTAAATCATGTAATGGAAGAAACATAACAGACGTGTTTTCCAAACGTTTTTATTATTGCAGTCACTCTTCTTTCCCAAAACAAAAATATATTTTACACTGAGTAAAAAGGAATGCTTCTCACTTTCACTGAGTTTTAATACCCTAACTTAAACAAAACTATAGTTTATAGAACTGGTAAACTTTAACCCAGCAATGAGCTCGAAATTATTCTTCCCAGAATTGTGCAAATATTTCGAGCATGAACTAATATTGTATGTGTGTGTATGGTATGCTTAAGCATTTTTCATGAAGGGTATATCTATATGGTCAGAGAACAAATCTGATTTATACCACTAAAAGAATATTCAGGAGAGAGCAATCATGAAGAAACTATTCATTAAAAAAGATAAAAAAAAACACCTGATTGTTAATTTTAAAGAGAAGAAGCAAACCAGAATGCTCTTCATTATTGTACAAAATTATCTATTGTATCTATTGTGAATAGCTACATATATGAGCTCTGTGCTTTGTAATCTTTCCATATCTCATATGGAAGAAATATTTGTTTTGTTTGAAGTTAAGCATAAAGCTACACAACGGGCTATCTGTGCTCTGCCCACCATGGGTATCGAAAACCTGGTTTTTAGCATTGTAAGTCTGCAGACATACTGCTGTGCCACTGGGGGCAGGAAGAAGTAACACTGATTTGTAGATATTAAAATGTCTTACCTGCATATGTAATGATTTATAATGTTTTTTTCTTGTTTGTTCTTAGGGACAAAAATATACAATGGGCTATCTGTGCTATGCCCACCATGGATATTGAATCCTGTTTGTAGCATTACAAGTCTTCAGACTTATGCTGAGCTACTGGTGGCTTTATAACGTGTATACTATAAAAATTCAAGTCTATTATTTGAAAATAACACACATTTATTTAATTTTGCTATCTACATAAAATTCAAATAAAATATAGGTTTAGCTTACTGATAATCCTTCCATAGATTCCCCCAAAAGAGGGCCAAAAGTTGTATGGAGGGGTCACCTGTTTTAACCACTTGCACCACTTTACAGTAGTGTGTTTTCTGTTAGTCAGTAGACACTAAAATGACATCACGTAAAGGATGCTTAGTGCAGGCCCGGTGCCAGACTATTTTGCACCATAGGCATGGCCAGCTACTTGCACCCTTGAAAACAATAAACTGGTTATGAACTATCATTGAACTATAAACTATTATGAACAACGAACTATTATATTTTCCTTTTATTATGTTTTTTCTTAAAACAAATAATTTGTATAAAACTGTGACCCTTAAAGGTTAGTACTGCGTTCCTCTGAGGTCTGCGCCCTTGGCGGCTGCCTAGTTGGCCTAATGGTAGTGCCGGCCCTGGCTTAATGTTGCAATTTGTACTTTCATGATGTCAGTAAAACATGTGCATGGTATGAATCATGAGAAGAATTATGCACTCTGTAGGCCATATATTATTTAGTTTTATGCTTGACTACAAACTAACAAAAGTTAATCATATTAGTTTTGGCTAATTTATAAAAACTTCTAAACATTTTTCACCAAGATAAACTAGTTACAACTAAAAAATGTTTTAATTAAAATTAATTAATTAATCATCTGGTCTAAAAAATAACAAAATATATAATGTTGCATAAAGTTGACATAGCATTTTAATGCAACAAAGCAATGCTGGATACAGAAGTTGTAGAAACTAGTGAACTACCAAACAATCCCTGATCTAGCTTCAAAATTTTCCTTGTAGATTTACAAACAAGTTTCATATTATAACAGGAAATATGTCGTGTGTACATTATGCATATTAATTAAGCAGTAATACAAATTTTTTATGTTATATGTAGTAAACAGTTGTAATCTTTCGGCAGGATATTTTAGGTGGAAGTTTTTTTTAAATTCTTTACAATACAAAACTTCTATTGTTTCTGTTTTAGGTAATGTGTATTTGTAAATTTTTTACATGATTAAAGAGAAACCTTGCATATTTACTTTCAGGAATACTTATGGCTATTTTCTTGATTCTAGAGAAAAGTTAACATAGTCTTTAATTTACTTCATTGAAAAAAATGTGTATTCTGATTGCACTTTTTCCCCCCTATCAAGATTGTGACTAATCATACTAGGGAAGTAGAAGATCATTGTTTTCAAAGTCTAGAAAATGGTAGGAATTAAAAAACATCTCAAATAGAATTACTTGTTTATATAACTTGTGTTTACAACATAAAAATGGTATAGTAGCTTCAAATATCATATTTTTAAATCTATTTTCAATTTCATTCGTGCATTATATATGGTGTTAGTAATTTATTTTGTGTAAACTGTATGAGCTTTGTTGCAATTTCTTCTTGAATATAGTATTTAATATTTAATAAGAAGTCAACAAGTGGGCATAAAATATATGTATTACAGTAGTTGTTTATACTTCTTCCAGAAAAAAAAAGGCTTAAATTATAAATATATTAACTGGTATGCATAATTACATGACTCCTCATACATCCTAAAAATCATTGAAAAATTGTTAGCTGTAATTGTAAACTTAATGAACATATATTATAAAACAAGACTTTGGTGTTTATTTGTATTGATGAACATATATTATAAAACAATAATTTGGTGTTTATTTGTATGTTCATGTTTAATTCTAGCTTCAATTTCTGATTATTTCTTGTAAGAAATGTGCAGTTTGATGTGTTTCATTATATTATTTGTGTTTTAAATCTTTCTGTTTCTTTCCTTGTTTGTGTAATACAGCCAATACTGTAGTTCTACAATCACTGTCTCATCTGACTTCGTTAGAGTCAATCTACACTCATAATCAGTCCATTCTCGTGTGGAGTTTCACATCAGAGGCACATGCTAGTGTTATGGGAATATATGTGGTCAGTTTTTGGAGACTTTTGTATGTTTTATAGTTGCACAGCACGAGTTATATTTATAGATTTAATGATTTTTGAGAGTATAGAAATAACCTTATAACACATGAATTATGGATTGTTGTAGTGTGAGTTATTAGAAAGTTATTTACTGGCAATACATAGTGGATTAATCCTTTAATAGCTTTAATAAAGCATTTGCTTGCCATGCAAGAGGTTTCGAGTTCATTCCTGCTTGCCAGAAATGAAGAATGTTTGTTTGTTTGTTTTGAGTTTTGCGCAAAGCTACACAAGGACTATCTACACTAGCCGTCCCTAATTCAGCAGTGTAAGACTAGAGGGAAGACTAGTGGGATTAACTGTCACATTATAACACCCCCACAGCTGAAAGGGCGAGCATGTTTGGTGGGATGGGGAATCGAACTCGCGACCCTCAGATTGCGAGTCAAGTGCCTTAACTACCTGGCCATGCCAGGCACAGAAATTAAGAAAGTGGGTTACTACAGGATTATGGTAATCATGCTAACCAAAGTTGGTCTATGTAAAGTAATCAGATAAAATTAATTTCTCTTAAAGCAGTTTTCTGAAAGTTATATTGACAAATTTCATATCAATTTTTTTTATATAAAGCCTTCTACTTAAAGCTATATTTTCTGAACTGTAAAGATTATATAAAAAATATATACTGGCTTACAGCTACCATAAAAACAGGGTAGACTACTAATTCAAAGAGCTTTTTTATATAAATGTTTTTGTTTTAGGGAGATACCAGTCAAAACTGTTTACATTATCAGGTATTAAAATATAATCATTATGTTAAAATTGTTATAAACAATCTATTGAGCATTCTATTTCCTACATTGTTATCCACAACAGAGTAGTCGTTGCAGTGATTACTGGAAGAAGTTTAACATTCAAAGTATCAGAGTAATATACATTTGAAATTTTATATTAAGAAATATTAATCTTAAATATCTAACAGAACGTTCTTTTAATATTTAGGTAGGATATTTTAAGCTATTGATAAGTTAATTATGTTAAATAACAGCAGATTATATGATAGTTTTATATAACATAAAGTGATCACATAAAATCCACGAGAAAGTACTTTATAATATTTTATTTACAATTAACAGTAAAACAAAAATCACAAACTGAAACTGATGCACATGTATGTCAAAATAGTTAAACTGTCAAAGTATAAGAGCGTACAATGATATTGTTCTCAACTCTATCATCTATTTTTTTATAATTAGTTTTGTTTACTTTCATTTTGACACTCAGAAAATTGCTAAATTTTTAACCTTATTTTTAAGATTCAGCAGTGGTTGTCAGTATGTGAAATGTCACTCAAGGATGACAGAGAAGCCTGCATTTTAGTTAGATTGCTTAACACCAACTTAATTGCAAGTGAGACATTTCTGGTAGGCTTTTCACAAATGTTAATATGGTTTTGATACATATTTTTAAGTATATTGTATGTTTTTATGAATTTATAATATTTTCTTTACTTGGATGAAAATTGACATTTTAAAAACCAGAAAATCAAGTTTCTTAAACACATGGATAAAATGTCAGTAATGTTGTGTCTACATAAAATGATTGTTGTTATGTATGTAAATTTATTTTTTAGTAGGTAATATACTAAATAAAGAGTTGAATATAAACTACAATTTTTGAATTATATTAGGCAGGATATAGAAACGTTTATATTTAGTTATATACATAAAAAGACTGAAATCCAAAAATTATAAACAGCTGTGTTTACAAACTTATTGTCATGTATTAATAATATAAAAAACTTTAAACTATATATATAAATATACACATACATATAGATAGATATTAGAGAAAGAAATATAAATTGTTAAAACTAATTTTGGGCAACTTTTGACTTATATGCTATCATAGTATTTTGATTTTGTCAGACAACTGTTGCTAGATACCAGTAATTAGTTGTCTGTGTGAAAATATTTCTCAGGTAACCTAAAACTTCTAGAATGATCCAATTGACTAAATAAATTTGCACAGTTTTATTTGATGAAAACAGAAATGCTTGAGAATAATTTCTTTGAGTTTTTTCTCATATTGATTACCAAAAATTTCTGATTTTTAGAAACTACTTGTAAGTGACTCACTTGAGATGGTAACTAGAATAGCTAGGTTCCTGAAACTTCCACCTGAAAATGAGGTAAATTTCTACAACCGTCAGTAATGTTTAAATACTTCAGTAACTGTAATATCTTTCATGTTGAAACCAACTCATGGATAAGTTTCAAGTATAGTTTTTGTAGTCTTATTTAACAACCAAAAGAATTTAAAAGTTTTAAAAATTCATGTTAGATTAACCATACAGGTTATAGAGTGTAGTGAGTACTTGTGATGATATAAACAAAGTACGAGATCCCTGATTATGAGTTAAGTTGTACAGTTTTATATATTAAGGCCTATAGATTATATGAATTAAAGATAACAGTTTTATTAATTTGAGTCTACTGATTTTTTTTTAAACATTCAAACATTAACAAATGTTTTTTCCAGTTTTTGCAAAACGTTTTTAATTACGTTAGAAATATGCTTTCATATTTTGGATCTGTTAGACATGTATAACTAAAACATATGATTTAAAATATTTTTGTACATGTCAAGTTTTTTTCTTCCTCTATTGTTATGATTGACATATTTCTACATAGTGTGTCATTTTTGCAAGAACTGGATATCGGAATAAGGGCGTTTTCACCAAGGTGGTGTGGGGGACATCCTCCCTCCCCCATTGGAGAACTCTGTCTCTTATCAGTCCCTCAGCTGAAGTATAGTCTTTTAAGATTTTTTAAATTATCTACATTGTGACTTCCACTGACATGGCAGCGTTATTTTTTTTCTTCCACGAAGTACAAAATCATGTTAGTGCCACTGATTATTGGAAATTATGAGCTTATTTGTAATAAGTAATGGAAAAGAACTAACACCTACAAGAGAGGATTCAAGGGTGTATTTTAATACATATTAAAATTTCAAGAAGTGTATATTTTTTTGCAGGACATGCAGGCTGATATTATAAAACAGTGGGAACAGCTGATGCATACATTAATCATCCATCTTCCTGGTATCCTTTATAAACTACTTTTGTACCTGACTGAAGACCAGCATCACGGTAAGTTTATGTTAAATCTAAAGTTATATAATATACAAGAGTTCTGAAATAGTGAGACCTCGAATTACAATTTCATGGCTATAATCTTAACCCTATTGTAATAAAAATACTCTCTATCTATACTTAGTTACTTCCACCATCCTAAATGTATGTATATTTTGTATTAGTGCTATACATGCATATCAAACATACTTTCAGATCAATGTGGTTCAGATTTTATACAAAATCTGACAAGGAAACTGTTCTCAAATATGTAATAAAAATTAGCTCATTAATCTCTGATTAAAGTTTTTACTTGAATTATGACACTTGCAGATGTTTGTTTTTAAAATGCTGCTGGCAAATGTGACATCTTGATTTACACTTGTTTTATTACGTAGATACACTGTTTATCAAAATATAGTACAAATGGTTATAACTGAGTGTAAATTGAGGTAAATGTTTGAAGAGAGGTTGAACAAACTTTCATGGTATGATAAAAGAGAATAGATGACATATACAGTAAGACCCCACTTAGCACCACCTCACTTTAAGCTAATTCGGTATAGAACTCTTGTCTCCTTCAGATTTTTTTTTTTTCACGAGAGAGAAAAAGAATTATGAAAATCCATAACTCTCTGAACACAACTTTTTCTTACTAATGGTAGCAGTGCATTAAATAATGCAACAAAAAGCATAGAATAATAACATACAAAAAGCAGACAATGTCCCATAACTATCACAATTTTTCTGGCATTTCTAGTGACACAATACGAACCGTTAAATGTCATCCATCAACACCATATCGTTCCCATGGTAAAAAAACGTTTTCTTAGGTAGCGATCTAAAAATCTATGTACAGAAAACGATGTGACATAACACATTATTTGATAAACAAAAACCTTGCCTGTCTATTGGTTATAACTAATATGGTCGTAAACGTAAGAGAGCTACATGTATTGACAAATCTTGAAAGAGAGGATGTGGTAGGAGGTGTTTGATTTTCTATTTGATGGCTCTGTAACCAAACAAGATTGAAGGCTAATAAAAATTAGCTTTTTTCCAGCGATGACAATGTTATAGTGAGTAATATATTTTAAATTTACCAGTACCTAAATAAAGCACTTGTATATCATTCACAGGTAAGAAACAATGCCTTCAATTACATATCTCCATATATATGTAATGTTAAAATGAGCTTGTTTAGAGCTTTGTTTTCAGGTACCCTTACTGAGCACTAAACAGGGTATTACTGTATATAGTTCAACAGTTCTTTTTGTGACTGTTGATTCAAAATGTCTAGTGCCACAGCTCCTATCTCTTTTCTTACTGGGCATGACTCTACCTTTTGACTTCTGCATTATCTTAACTCATTGACTCTGCTTTCTCACTACTGCATTCTCTCAGGTATCTTTATGTGACAATCTCTCCAACTCTACCCTCAGAAAGCTGCAATGTCTTTGCTATTGTGACGCTTTATCCATGTTTTATTCAACTGTGACTTTTCTCTGTAATTTTCTGTTATATTGATCTGTTTACTCTATTGTGACTTTCAATTTTCTTTCCTTCTGATTCATTCTACCTATTTAGTGTTCTACTTTAATCTGTTTCAATATTTCTAAGTTTTAGTTTATCCATCTTTTGTTTTATAAATGCCTACTGTATGTTTTCTTCTTTATTTCCAATTAATTTCATTTATTTGGCACATAAAAGTTCTACTTAGCTATGATTATTCTACATGTCAAGATTACTCAGTCAGCTAAGTTTGACTGTCATTATGATGAATATCAGTAGGCTTAACAGTATGTTTCTAAAATGCAAGTGCACTGATGGTTCTGCTTTTGGATCTTTGCTTTCCTGCCTAAAAGGTACATGAAGTATTTTATTCTAATACATTGACAGAACCTTGTATATGCTTTCTGGTTGTGGAAGAAACTCCGTGAAGTAGACCTATGACATTGTGGTTTGTATAGTCGACACCTTTCAGATATTTTATGAATGTTCAGGTAGAATCAGTTTGGTTTTGGTGGGCCTTAGATATAATTGCTTCAATGTAACTACATGGGTTTACTTGGCTACATTTCGTGAAAACCAGAGTGCTATTCTCATATAATATATCAAGATGTTGTGGAGTGTAACTTATTCATATGTACAGCACAATTAACACCAGTTAAGTTGTAGCTTTATTAATTGTCTTATTCTAATAGTAAAGTTATTGTTGGCTTCTGGCAATTTTTTAGAGTGCGGATCGGATTAAGATTTAGTAATCTTCTAAATTAAAATCACTGAAAGTAATCTTGAAGATGTTTTGAAAGCTGGTGTAGAATTTATTGTATTTAGCTCCTTCTGAAGAACAAATGCATCCCCTCACTCCTACATACACAAACGTTTATATAAGCATGTTGAGTATAGTCTGAGAGTAATGTTAAGGTAAATGTTTATACAATCATAAGATAATTATATCTATTTTAATTTCTAGTCTATTGCTATATAGTGTTTATAACTATGACATAATTTTAACTTCTTATTTTATTCTTCTTTTTTTTTTAAGTTAGTTGAAGTTACATTTGAAGTCTAGAAATAATAATTGAAGGAAGATTACACGTGCTTGAGTTTTGTATGAGTTGTTTAATGTTGGTGCCTCTGGACTTTTGACTAAATAGCTGTAGATTTTATATTGTAAATAAATGTTTGCAATGCACTTTGTATGTAAGCTAGTTACATACTCAATTTATACCAAAACCACACTTGGTCTAGTATATTTTCCTGGTCTAAGAAGACCAGTGACTAAGGATACCACTTTTTATTAACACCTACTAAACTAAACAATTCATTAAATACCAACACAGGAGGACGGTGTTCCTTTAAGCTTTCTTGGTTCAGCCAGTTGTTCCTTTTCTATGTTATGTGACAATAAATTTACAAAATGTTCATGTGAAATATAAGTTTGTAATATTGTAGAGAGATTTAACATTAGATGTATATAATATATATATAATTATACATTTCCTCATAAATACCAGAAACATACAAATGATATATATATATATATATATAACAAATGTTATATTTAAATTTTGTATGTAGAATCAGGTGAGTGATAATATTTCATCACTTATTTATTTATTTGAATTACCTTTGTAAATGTTAAATATTGTGGTATATAAGCACAATATTTGTTATTTGTGCAAATATATGCAGTTCCACATAGCACTTTGGTCAAAAAGGTCATTAAGTTCCTTTTGCTCTATTACCAGTTTTGTTACTTTCCATGGTAAAAACTGATACAAGGACACCTGCACTATGTGTAATTAGACAGTTATCTTTTCCACTGGTAGATGGGTAACATCTTGTGGTAATGACAAGTCACATAGGTAGCGTTAGTTGCTCTGATGTTAATAAATTAAGTTAGCAACAACACATTCATTCAGTCTGGTACACAGTTTCAAGAGAGGTTTGTATATGATTTCATCTGATTGAGTATCGCTCTACTACATCTTACAATGACCTCAATTGCAAATCTTCAGTAAAAGTGGCTGTCCTTTGTGGCAAGTATAATACATTCTTACTGCGTTTGTTTGAATAGTTTATTGTGTTATACATTTGTGTTCAGCCTCTCATTATTTCTCACAGACTCAGTTAGTCAGTGAATACAAACTTATTTCATAAAAAAATTATCTTGAATAATCTCCTGTTATTCTGTGGACCTTTCTTGCCACTCTCAGAAGAAATCAGTACTATTTGAAAATACTACACTGTGATGTTTCAAGATTGTTAATTTTTTTCTTTTAGTTTATTAGAATCTGATCTTTTTTCTTTGTTTACTCTAACAGAACCAACTATTGGAATTTTGCTTGACTTGCTGGTATGGGGTAAATATCAATCACAGACTCCAGTAGAAGAACTACAAATGGAGGGCTACAAACTGGTTTCTCAAAGTCAGTTTAGTGTTCAATAAAAAGAGTTCAAAGAAATATATTTTTATATTGGTTATATATCAGTTAGAGAGTATTCTTTTTAGCTATTATATCTAAACATAAAAAATATATAACAATAGTTTTCTTTAACAATGTATTACTAATTCCAGGAAACATTGCATAATATATGACTCCAAAAAAATAGATGGCTGAATTAAAAAAGCATTAGTGACATCCCATTTTATCACTATCTATCAAATTGGAGGTGAATATCTAGTAGATTTACTGAATAAATTCTGTTAGATGATGGAAGTCAGTTGCATAAGCCATAAATTTTCTTAACCCTACAACCACTCATTGTCTGCAACAGGTGTGATAGATGTAGCAGTAATCACTGTGAGTCATTATCACATGTCATGACTTAATATCAGTATTATAAAATATTGCAGTAATAACAAAATAACCCTTCTAGATAATTAGATGTTTTAATATGAATTATGCACCACTTATTTCATAATTTCAGATGGTTCATTAACCTTCAGGATATTAAGTAACTATGCTAAAAAAAAGGTTATTTTTTTCCTATAGTCTGTAGATACTTAATTACTAGGAAAACGGGTGATTCCAAGGTTGTTGTGAATGGTCTTATTTACCTCCAAGAAGAGCTCATACAGTCCTGTGTAACTGAAGACACAAGAAGTAAGTTATTGGTTCCTTATGATATTGATAGGTTTTGAGTAGCTGAGGTAAGAATGTGAATAATAAAAGTTAACCAATTTTACAATGTTAATTAGTAAAACCATGAAATATCAAGCATAATATTGATAACCAGATGTAAGACAATTACTCACAGGCATTTTCAATATTTTATGAATAACAACAATAAAAAAAATATTTTCCAGAATCACTCAAACAATAGGGCACTGAAACCAGTATGTTTAAATTGTTTTACAGAAGTGATTGTTAAGATACCACTGTGCTTGATACTTAATTGATTCGAAGTTCAGCAAAACGAACAGTAATAGGAATGACATACTGAATGGTACAGATAATACTCACTTTTCTCAAGGCTTGCTTACATATTTATATAGTGATATCTTTCAAGATGTAACAAATGTCCCTGTTTTAACTTGCTTTTTTCTTCTTTTTTTGCTAGGTGGCTCCATATTTGCCTAAAAGTTCAAATTTTGAAAGAAAACTAGTCATCTACTTTTGGCTATTACTGTAGTAACTAGAGGAAAAATAGAAAATGTAACCAACATTGATGTAAAATGCAATTTTAAATATATTTTAAATGAAGAATATAAATGACATTATCAGTCACATTATCAATGAGGGATGTGATGTTCTCAGACTTTGTCACCATTTACATTGAATATTAGACTATTAGACCTAGACTGAGTTGGTATATCATGATGTTTAATGGCGTCCTGGTTCGACCACCTGACTTTTACGGTCACCTTGTATTTACCATGTCATGGTTCATAACCAAATCAACTTGATTATTTCTCTTATATAGGTGAGGGTAAGGGTGTAGATTTAGTGTATCTGGATTTTCAGAAAGCATTTGACAGGGTGCCACATAAAAGGCTTGTAAAAATAATTATCTATATAGGTGTGGGAGATAAGTTAGCAAATTGGATAGAAAAGTGGTTGGATGGAAGAAAGCAGAGGGTTATTACAAATGCAGTCCAGTCAAAGTCGATTAATATCACAAGTGGGGTACCTCAGGGCTCAGTCTTAGGACCTTTACTCTTTTTGATTTACACCAATGACATAGATGAATGAATAGTCAATAAATTACTTAAACTTGCAGATTATATTAAGGTCTTGGGTGTTGCTAGCTGTGAAGAGGATGCTGCTGATTTACAAAAGGATTTAGATTATTAAGTGAATTGGGCAAATAAATGGCAGATGGGTTTTAATTATAATAAATGCAAGATAATGCATGTGAGTTATCATAATTTGAATTATAAGTATAATTTGGTTGGAAATAACCTTAATAGTTTTATGAAGGAAAGGGATCTTGGTGTTATAGTTGACCAGTCTCTAAAGCCATCCAAGCAGTGTGCTGTTGCTAGTGGTAGGGCAAATAGGATTTTTAGGTTGTATCTACAGAAATATTGAATACAAGTTTAAAGAGGATATTATTTCATTGTACAGGTCACTGGTTAGGCCACATTTGGAA
>NW_013669988.1:19861-32321 GCF_000517525.1 Limulus polyphemus
AGAGGATGGAACAGCCGAGATGGACCAATAGGTCCCATGTTATCCCAAAACGTTATGTTTTTGTAAGGCCTCATCTGTTCTCTTGAAGCTGACCATTTTAATATTCCTTTTTTTCATTATACTCAATAAATAATGTAGTAAAAAAGCTTGCAAAACATAATATGGTCAGATGTAATTAAACAATGAATAAAATAAAGCTCTCTAGAGAGAGGTCTTTTTCTGGAATTGTTGTATTTCAGGTTAATTGATTGTTCTTCCATCTGGGCTGTCTTATTGATCTAGTTTTTTTGCTTCCTCCAGTGTTTAATCTGGTCATCAAATGTATTATTTTCTTGATCATTTGACTTCCATATCTGCTTTGTAGAGCCTATGAGAAGACCTTAATGACTGCAGTAACTTGTTGTCTATGGGAATAGATTCAGTGCTTCCTGCTTCTATGATCACATCAGAGAGTTGATGCTGATGTTCTATAGGTTCATCATGCCAATTTTCAATAAGAACATACTTTATTTATATTTGAAATGTGAGGAGGTAAACAGCACACTTAAAATATTTGATTTAATTTTTTTTTAATTTCGTGTGAAGGTACATGAGGACTATCTGCACTAGCTGTCCCTGATTTAGGAGTAAAAGATTAGAAGGAAGACAGCTAGTTATCACCCACCACAGACTCTTGGGCTACTCTTTTACCAATGAATAGTGGGATTGACCATCACTTTATAATACTCCCATGGCAGAAAGGGCGAGCATGTTTGGTGGTATAGGGATTCGAACCTGCAACCCTCAGATTGCGAGTACAGCGCCCTAACCACCTGGCCATGCCAGGCCTGGATTTAATTGCTACATCAGTGTTTATTGTTCAGCATAATTTAGTTGATTAAACTTTCAGAAGTAAAAGCTGTATAATTTTTTCACTATGGTGAGGATATTTTGACAGATAAACTCCAAAGCTAAGCTTATTTGGTATTTATATACAACTAACTGTTATGTAATTAAATTAGAAATACTTATATTTGTTTGTAGTTCAGTACAAAGCTACACAATGAGGTATCTGTGCTGTACCAACCACGGATATTGAAACCCACTTTTTGACATTATAAACCTCCACATTTACTGTTGTGTCACTGGAGGGCTTTGGAAATACTACCTTAAATCTTGATATTTCCTATACATTTCTTTTTCAACATGAGCTATACAGAATTTTCTTCTAATAACTGGTTCAAGTTATTGTAACTCCTACAGACTATAATTTCTATCTTTTTTAGTTCAAATGTGTTCTGCATTAAAATATTGGTGATCAATATGTTAGTTCCTACATTTTTTTATGCCACAAAAACAATATTGTAGCAACTAATATTAAATTTTTTATCAAGTACTGTATAATAAAGTTCAATACATTAGGTAACATTGTCAGAATTACATTTTAAAAATAATTCTCAAAACTGGTTATATTACTTACGTATTTGATTACATTATAAAGATATTTTTACACTATTTTTTGTATGTACATAATCAGATAATGTGATACCATTCAAGCAACAAATGTATGGTGATAAGTGTGTCTCTTACATAAACCAGACTCAAGTACTATTTGTCTCTTTCTATATAATTTACCTGTAGATTTACTAGATTTTTTCTTTTTGTTATAGGTGTGACTTTGGTTTCATCCAACTTTCAGTTTTTAACTCTTTTAAACAGTTGCTTTTACACAGACGATGAAGATGTGTTGACAGAAGCTCTTGGTTTAACCGCCACTTTGGCAACTTTGCAAGTTCAATACAATCTAAAGGCAAGTACGGTGGTGATGACAGTAAACATGTAAATTAAAAGTTTATCAACATAGAAGGTAGCACCAGTATGTTATATTTCTTTTAAGTACGGTGGTGATGACAGTAAACATGTAAATTAAAAGTTTATCAACATAGAAGGTAGCACCAGTATGTTATATTTCTTTTAAGTACGGTGGTGATGACAGTAAACATGTAATTTGAAAGTTTATCAACATAGAAGGTAGCACCAGTATGTTATATTTCTTTTAAGTACGGTGGTGATGACAGTAAACATGTAATTTGAAAGTTTATCAACATAGAAGGTAGCACCAGTATGTTATATTTCTTTTATATGGAGTGTGTGTGGCCAAGTATGTCAAACAGCAGATCAGATGGTCCAAGGTTCAAGCCACTACACACAAACCACACACTAATAATAGCTAACCAGATGTGGGTGGTAAATAATAATTGGTCAGCAGTTAGTTATTGGTGGCTATGTCTGTACCTCAAGAGTCTCCGATCTGACCGTTTAGCTGATGTATCATGTAAAGTGCCATTGTTTTGCATATCAAGCAGCAAATCAACATTAATGTACTTACAACTTAACTTATTACCTGTAAGAATTAGTAAAATCTAAATGTGAATATTATTATCTATCTTACAAATTCATAACATTAAAGATAAATGTTTCTTAAATGGACATAGAAAGCAAGATCACCATTGGCTAAACAATCAGATTACAGAGCTAATTCGATCAATTATACTTTCTTTTATATGTTGGTAATAATCAATCTTTTTTTTAATTATTTTTCAGCAATTTCTTTTACATACAGATTATAGTGGAGACACATATTGTATGTGCTTGATATTCAGTTCAATAGAATACAGTTACTAACAGTAAATCAAACACAACGAAACATGTCCATGCTTGGAAGCTTGTGTAGTCTTTCTAGTAAATTTGAATTTTTTTAGAACCAGCACATGTTTGTTTTAATACAAACATCACTTCAGAGCATTTATGTATTCAATGAGTAAATTCTTTTAAAGTGGAGCCACAGTTTGAAAGTCACCATGAAGCAAGTCCTAAACTGGATACAGATGTCTAATTTAAAAGTGCAAAAATCATCCATTAAGCTGCTTACTGGGTTTTTTGTGAAACACTTCCAAAATGGTGTCGTCCAGCTGAAGTCTGAAACTAGCAATGAAGATTCTCATAGAAACCATTATCTAGGTTTATGCCCTACAGATTGTCGAACAATTCTTCTGTTAATGCAGAACATTTTGATTCAGGTTAGTGTATTTGAAGAACTCAGAGTTTTAGTGTATGATTTATGGTTATAAGTATTTCACATGTAGATAACTGCCTGTGTTGTACTAACTTTAATAGTCCAGATTAATAACTCTTGGACAAGGTATTTACCTTTTGATACTGTAGTAATCCAATTTTTGTCATCTAGCTCTCATGGGCAGGTTTTGAACCTGGAACCACTTCTACTACAAGCTAGTGTTTTACCAATAGAGCTAAAGGAGTAACTCACTAGAAACTGCTATTAAGGCAGTTTTTAAAAATTCAAGTTACTACATTCTTCCCTTCTTTTCCTTGTACATTAAATATAAATATCTAACCTTGGGTTTTATATTTAAAAGCTAAAAACTTTTTTTTTTTTTAAATAAAGCAACAGATTTGTAATAACTGCCATAAATATAATGTTGACATTAGGTTTCAATTCTCAAAACAAATAAAAGTTAGACAGGAAGTTTGTAATCAATAATATGTATCCAAAGTATAAGAACAAATACTAAGAATATTGATTTAGCCTATTCATCAAGGTGAGGAATAAGCTAAGGCTGGGATTGAAACATTACATTCCCACATTCCTGAGGAATTTCATCTTTTTAGTTGGCTTTCCCAATTGGGAATGCATTTCTTTAGTTATGACTAATGAAAGTGAACATATTGCATGGATTAAATAAAAAAAATGGTTCACGAGGGAATGTTATCTTCCTGATAGCTTTCCCTTGAGTGAATTAAATTTTATTTAATAATTTCTATCCCCGTAAGTTCATGGCATTCATCACCTTGTGAGAAGATACAGCCTTCTCCTGGCACCAAAGATGCAAGGGATCTGAGGAGGTAAAAAAAAAGGGTGGGTATGGAAAGACAGAGAAAGCACCTGCATGACCTTAAGGTCTTCTGTAGGGAATACACAAGTTTGTAGGAGAGTGGAGCTCCCATTGGATCAATATTGAGGAGTGGCTCCAGAATCAAAACTCCATAATCTCTAGTGCCAAGCCTTGAGTAGAAGGAGTTGGAAAGAGGATGACCCTATGAGGCTCCCAAGGATAAGAAAAATGTTGGAATACCCTGTACTGAGCAAAGTAGAATACCAACGTGAACAGAGATTACTACCGGCAAGCTACCTCAACTAGAAGTTTCAAGCTATAAGGAATTCCTCCCAAAACTTTATCACAAAAGTAAGATGCCATGTGGAGGTCCCTGAGATAAGAGAAGGCAACTCCATAAAATAAGATATCCTAACAATTAAATCCCAGAAACAAAAGAACCAAATTGACTGGGACACTGTGGAAGATTTTGGAAAATCAAGGCGAAGAGAGAGAAAAGCAAGTTTCTCCAGTGAAGCTGTCAGGGTCACAATATAGAGTCTGTAAAAGAAGATGAAGTATAAACAGATAGCAAAGAACCTAAGCAAGAAAAAGATGAGAATGAACAGCTGGAGGAAAGAGGGAGACCAAGAATAAGAAGATCCTCAAACTGGAAGAAAAGATTCAAGGGACTGAAGCTAAATCTTGATTATGAAAACAGTAACAACATCATCAGATTTCGTATATTTGATTGATTAGTCAGAAAAACTTGTGTCACGTATTAGGCAGATTATTGCTAAGTGTATTGCTCACTTTTAGGTGTGTAACGTATTGAGCACTTTTAGTGCTAGGTATAAACTACATGTTGCTCTTTCCTGGTGATTAAAATTGAATTAAAATAGCATTTATATCTCAGACTAAAGCGCAAGGAAAAAAGAAGAATCATGACCATATGCCACAAAATAAAATTCTCAGGGTCTGAGAGTATAAGGCAGTTGGGGTTTTGTACAAAGCCAAAACAAAAAGCTCAAGCAGCAAGGTAGTCCAAGACTTAGCACAAAACAACTGGAGATAGAGAAAAAAAATGTCACATACCTGTGTACAAACAAAGCAGCAAAGGATGGGAACAACAGGACAAAATTGTTAAAAGACAAGGCAGACTCAGCTGAAGGAACAGAATCAGGAGGACAGAAATCCTTGATCCGAGATTAGAATGAAACCAACCACCTGATGCACAGTGGAAGTAACATCACTGACTGTTAAATACTTCCAGTCACCACTTAAACAGTAAAAATGTTTCCTGTTGTGAAGTGTCAGGACCTCAGGAGGTTTCTGAAATGTGAATTCATATCTGAGCTGGTCCATGGTACATAGACTACAATGACAAAATGTGAGATTAATTATCAAAATCCAAACATTGGGATAATAAAGATAGGGAATGATGCTTTCAAAGAAATCGTGTCACAGTCTTTGGGACATGTGTCTCAAAATCTCATAATTTCATTAAAAGAGGAAATTAAATTAAGAAAATATGATAATCTGAAGTAGAAGATTTAACTGAAATACTCAAAAATGTTGTATTTTTCTTTCTCAAAATCAAGAAAAGAAAGGTAAAAAAGATAAGTTCAAATGGGAACTAAAGTTTAAAATAATGGGTACAAGAATTCTGTAATTCGTAATGAAAAATGAAACACATTTAAAGCTAAGTAGCATTGATATTTGAATGAGCCTTTGTGAATCACAAGGTTCTCATGGTGCCTAGTGTCACCTCCTATTGTTGTAGGTCTATATTCTAACGCTAATTGCATCATAGACTACAACATTACTTGTTAATATGTATACAAGTAGAAGTTTGGTTCAAGGCTTTACATGAGGTAATAGCTATCAGCTATACGTGTCCAAAAATGACTTTTTGTCTCTGCAAGTAAAGCCATTTCTCTAAGTTTACAAACTATTTTTGTGCTTTGAAATGTAATTTTATTTCATTTTCTCTCTTTAGCACTATATGGCAAATATTGGTCAGAACTTGTTACAAGAACCAACTTGTTTATATGCCATTCACTACTTTGGGAGTCCATGTATGTACACATATATCCTAATTTACTTTGAAGCTACTAATGATTATATAGGAGTCAAATTAAAGTCATCTAATAAGTGTGAGCAAAATAATTTCAATATGGCCATGCTAGATTTTATGCTGGTATGAAAACAACAGTTTGATAGTTTGGTGTACTTTTTTTCTCAGTCACTTGGTTAGTGGTAGCTTATAACATGTAAATGTTATTTAAGCTTGTAACAGCTTACTGTTAACTTTTAACCTACAGAAGAATGCACTTTTAGATGATGAAGCTTTATCCTGTATAACCTCCATGTTTGCCTATCTTCATGCTACAGACACATTTTTAGGTGAGATGATCTCTTGACATTTTATTAATATTCTGATGACCATGATTGTTTTTTTTAGACTTGTTTTACGGTATAGCATTTTAACTGATTTTTAGTTCAGAACGTATTCATGTATGTAAACATTAAAGTTAGATCATTACAAAAACTTATGGGTGATAAAATCCTGAAACTGTGTGCCTAATGTCACCTTCAATTTTTCAGATGCATGGTGAACAATGATTGAAAAAACAGACATAAAGAAAAAAAATATATTAGATTGTATTGTCCTCCACTATCACTTAATACTTAACTTTTATATACTACTGGTTTTTAAAATATATAAACTAGGTAAGGCTTACATATTTGTTTTTCAAAGGTGTATATCCCTAGTTTTATAACTTTTTAATAGAGTAAGGTATATTCTTTGAATATGTATGAGATAAGAAAACATGATGTTATTACCATAGCAGCACAAACTTGCTTCTTTCTTTATAACAGTCTTTCCTTTTGCTCATTACTTCCAATAAATTTAATTACTGGTATTTGAAACAGAGCAACATCTGTTGTTGCAGCCTTGGACTAAGGTTGTTCTGAATGTTCGACTAAATAGAGAAAACTTGCAGGAAACTGACTCAAGAATAATACAACTTTTTTTGATGGTAAGTATGAAGAATAATCATTAATCTCTTTTGCAGGATTTTTCAGTTTCTGTAGTATTTACGTATTCGCTAGTGATTTCCTTCAAGACATAGTTTCTGTAATGTTTAATAATTAATGACAAAAATATAGCAATCTTGAAGAGGCTTTGTTTAAGTTGTGCTGTTATTTCTTGCATGGTGTTATATGTTGTAAGCCACAGGCTATGAATGGAAGCTTCACTGCTATACTTGGAGATGAATTACCTTAATATTATAGTATAATGTATTTTATTGGTCACATAAGGTTGTGTTTATGTTCTTTCAAAATGCAGTAGTATGACAGAGTATGATATTCTAGTCTATCTTGTTTTCTGTTGTTCTGTTTCTAGTCCTTTTTTTATTATTTTTCTTTTAATAAGTCAAACAGAATCTTTATGTCTTCATGTCAGATCCTAGAATGTAACCTTTACTCCAATGTTCAAGTAAATATCTTAATGGCTCAGACTGTCTAATCTTTTATATCATATTGTAATAAAGTTCTCCATCGTTGGGTGGTTTCTTTTGGATCATTTGGTTAAAACAATGCCAAGCTCTGTCAACATAACAATAACAAATTAATGATTTATTTCTTCAAAAGTATTTCTACAGGCAACATTCACTGGTATACTCCTTCACAAACAACGTTTAACAGAAATTCCAAAACCACCTAATTTACTTGCAAAATTTCCTCACTAACTGATTAACATCAATCACACTGACTACTGAACTTACTAACTCGATCATTGAATAACAGATACACTAAATAGAGGTTGCATTATCATTATGTCATGACAAGCTTCCTCTAACAAACAAACACTATAATATCAAAATTATAAATTACAACACTATTGCTTAAAAGATCTTGGAAGTGAAATAAATTGAAAACATCCAAAAATACTTTGTGAAAGACAAACAAATCATACCTGCTGAATATTTATAAATATATTTGTTTTAGAAGTGCAAGTATTGTACATATGGTTACTAATAATTTATTATATTTGCTGCAGTAGGTTACAGAGTTCTGTAATTAATACAAAATATAGGTTTTTGTAACTAAGGTACAGATTCAAAACAAGATTTTTATGTATACCACAGGGGTAGCCAACCTTTTTTGTGTCACGGGCCAGATTTTGATTACTAGAGTCGACCCGGGCCGCATTAAACTTTAAAATACAGTGCTGGAAAAAAAAGTGGCCACCCTGAGCTTAGTATTTTTCAATGCTCTGATACAGCTCTCATTTGGCTGTGGTCACAAAGAATCTTATATCAATAGATAGAAAACTTTTTTGGCTTTTATATGATGTACTTTACTTTTGATATTGTGCCATTAGGTGTTCTCTAGAGACCAAAAACAAAAATTTCATCATTTTTTGTCAATCAAGTTATCTCTGGTGGAAAAGACGTTTGGATAATACATCAGTGAATAGAGAATGAAGGGACCTTTCATTTGACACTTCGATCAGCAAAATCAGTCCACATTCAGTCAAGGAATCTTATGTTCATCCAATTCTGTCAGATTATCGAGATAGACTCATTTACGACGAGCTTGTTGCTCTCAGTTTGAATTTTAATCGTTCCTCCAGTCAGACCGCTGTCGCAAAGGTCGCCGAGACGACAATGAAAGAATGGATCAAATTGCCTTAGCCAAAGCCCGATGGAATGAAAGAATGAGTTATCGCCTCCTCGCTACTCGATAATCTTTCACAATTGAACGAAAAGTTATTCATTTCTATGGCCCGAGGCAACACTGGGAAAATCAATCGATTGCCTCGAGGCGATCGCTATTACAGCTGCACGACCAAAGCGTGCGAACAACAGTGACGTCAAGTGAAATTATCAAATGATGACGCACAAATCCCTCGTGCAAATTAAAAATAATGAAAAGGCTGTAGGGGCTGTCTAAGTATCATGCATGGGCCATAATACAGTGAATTTTATAAATGTTAGGCGGGCCGCAGAAAAAGACATCACGGGCCGGGGTTTGGCCACCCCTGATCTAAAGGATTCTTTCACTCGAAATCCCAGAAAACAGTTTAAGTTCATACCATTGCCAAACAATATCACTGAAAAATATTTGAATTGTAATTTTCATGATAGGTATTTTACATTTTCTGATGTTCAGTAAAGATTCCTGAATGTTTGAGGTAGATTGTATTATTTTTCCTGAACTATATGATATCCACTTTCATTTAGTGTCATAAGATTACAACTATACTTAATATTACTCTGGCTTTGTGACAAAGAAAAAAAACACTTGTTTCTAAATCAAATTAAAATTTATTTTTGCTTTTGTTCCAGCTATCTAAACAATAATTTGGAGTATTATACTGTCAGGAATAAAATATCAGGTGTTTCACTTTTATCATCTGGTTGCTCTATAAATTCTGTTTTTCTTATTTATCTACTGACAGGCAAATTTTGTAATAGTAAGTTTGAAACAGCATAGCAAATACAGAAAGTTTATGTCTGGTAACAGTTGTTAGAAGACAGAATATAAAAAGATATCTTACTTATTAAACATATATATATATAGATAGATAGATAATAAAAATGATAATATAAGTCCAGAAAATATGCAATACTTGGATAATGACATCAAAATAGTAAAATACTGGATTACCTCTTTACTTCATAGAAGTATTACGGACACGTGAAGGTTTGGAAGTGAAAATGGAAATTTCCAAATGAATAGAGCTAAACATTTTAGAAAATACTGAAAATAAAAAAATTAGTTTACAAACTACATTTAAGAACAACAGAACGATCATAAAGCCAGTCTCAAAATAAGCTAGAAACATCCACACTTTTGAAATGTACCAATTTCAAAGTAAACATAATGAATTTATACAAGTAGTGGCAACAGAAATACTTTTTGTAATTCTTGGGAAAAAAGAAAAGTGTATTCCTTGTACTTTCTATCCTTAGGTGTGTGTATGTAATAGTGTTTTCTTTAACAAAATTTTCTTGATACTAAAAACCCTCCACTACATTTATATATGTATATAATCTAAAGCATAAATTGTAATTGGTGAAGTCTCACAAGTTTGAACTAAAAAACATAACACATGAAAACGTTATTTAACTAATCTTATTACATGAACTTGTATGTTCAAGTCTTTAAAATCAGTTAAATGCTTTATTAAATTCTGAATCATTTTTTCTACACTTCTCTTAAACAAGCTAGTTGGCACACATATAAGCCAAGTAACAGACACTGTAAAATCAAACACAAGTTCCAAGAAGCTGTGCAAAATCTTGCGTCAATCATGCTGTTTTCAAGTTACTTTTTTCTAAACTTAATGTGTCATCTGATAAGCAAACTGAATATATAAACTTACAAATGGACCAAATAAATATTTCTACATCTTAGTTCACCAGGTGTCCTAGGTACAATCCTCTGTTAGTAGATATGGTCTGTGAGTATGGGAAACTTCTAGCTGAAAATGCAGAGATTGTAAGACATTCAAATCTACTCCAAGATTTAGCATCCACAGTAAGTACAAGTAGTTAAAAAAATAACATTAACTATACCACATTTCCTGATGTAATGTGGAATAAAAAAATTGCACTTAGATAATGTCTAAGACACAATAATGTGAATGTAATGTTTAAAGTATGTTTTAAAATTTCTTAGAAGGCTCTAAAATTTTCTAAACTCCTACAGAACCTCGAGGATACATTTCTAGTTTTTTGTGATTTTCTTTTTTTTTAACCGAGATGGTAAAAGACCAGTTTTCACAGTGGAACATACTTCCACAGCAGAGGATATGGCCAATCAAAGAATGTGTTAGGCCTCTATGTCACAGATTCTCTTTTCAATTTAACCTCTGGTGAAAAAGAAAAGGAATCTTTAACACACATATATAGCTGAAATACCAGTCAACTGACAGGGAATGTTTAAACTTAACTAAAACAATATACATTTAACAGCAATCCTATATTTCAAAGTAATAACTTGAACATAAACTTTATCTCAAAATTATAATAAAGCTTCTTCATAAACAACATTTGCATTTTGCTTTCCATCTACCAACAAATAAATATTTTGAGGTGATCCCACCCCTTGAACACCTTACATCTCACTGACCGTGAGAAAAAGCATGGTTTTTTAGAAACAACCCAGCAACTTTCATACTTTGATCTTGAATTCCTTTAGAATATTCAACATTGTCTAAAGCATCAACCTGCCAAGATTGTTTGAGATTGACTCAATAGGGTAGGAGTAATTAACCAACAGGCTTTACAAAATAGAAATAGGGTTAACTTCAATTTTGACCCCCTTAAGACATTCCCCATAGTTCATAGTGTTTACCTGAAATTTTGATTGAGATTGGCTCAGAGGAGTTAGGGTGCAAACAAACAGAAATGTTGTCTTTATATATATACTGCAGTTTCGCCTATTCAAAGCTCATCAGCACAACTTGGGTCAGCAAACCAAAGAAATACAGTTGGGCCTCTAATGATAGTGATATGTATATAATATCTATGGGGGTTTTGAGTCCTTTTTAACTCACTATATAGCAACTTTAATTTATGTTACTGTCAGCAAGGTTTTTCTAACATTTCACACGTGTACATCTTTGTTACTTTCTTTACAGATCCATGGAGGAATATACAGTAAATATGTTCGACCTGATTTAGTTTACAGTCTAAGAACACTTACTACAGATTTAGCAGAAAAAGAAAAGGAGGAAGAATAGTCTTAGTACAAGTTCACAATTTTTTCTGGTTCTAATTTTCTTGAATATTCTGTTCTATAGATTTCTGATGTAGTGTTTAGGGAAACAATAAACAATGTTTTATTTTTGGTACTAATTAAAAATTGTTTACATAGTAATGGTTACAAAAAATGATGAATAAGAAGTTAAACATTGCATGCTTAGGCCTACCAACTAGGTAACTTTTTGATCTTATATGTTTCCTTAACAAGTCCACAGTTAGTTAAGTTCAACCACTTTATTTCCTTTTCAAGATTTCAGAAATTACATAACACACTTAGAGAAGTCTCATAATGTTTACAAAATAAATGCTGAAATTAAATTTCCTACATATAGTGTGGTATATGGTATTGTTAATTTAAACTGACAAACAATTTTAGGGTACTGCTACATCCAATAATCTTGATTGGTGGTCACAGTATGGGTACTGCAGGCAAGAAACTTGGTAACATCATCTTCAGAAGAGCTAAGACACTGTGGTCCTGAAATTAGTGTTAGTCAAGAGTTATGGTGGACAACATTTTAAAAATAACAGTACAAATGTAAATATACAAAATTATGCTTCAACTGGAAGTATATGAAAGATGAAAAACCCAATCTTCTTTAAGAAATATTCTTTTATGAGCCAATATCTAATGTTTTTTCTTTATTGGTAAACTGTATTGTACTAACTTCCCTAACTCTGAGTTACTAACATTATATTTTTAGATAATCAATTAAAAAAACATGTAAACTTACAATAGATATATTGTTCTTACATATATATAAACAGACAGGATAATTCATAACAAGTAAAAGCCAAAGAAAC
>NW_013669988.1:33260-45297 GCF_000517525.1 Limulus polyphemus
GCCAAAGAAACATCTGATTACAGAATATTTTAAAATACTTTTTAAAGACTCAGTTATACGAGATGTAGCTCAAGGCCTAGGGTAATTCAATATCTGAATTACAGTTCAAAACCCATAGATGCTCTATTCTCTAAGTTGTAGCTAATGACTCAGAGTAAGAAACGCGATTATTAATTTTATACTAGAGGGTTTTAGTAGCAGAAAATCTAAATATAGAGAATAAGACAATCTGAATTGGCTCCACATACTTAGTAAGTCATAAATGAAATCATGAATTGAGGAATAGCATAACTTCTATAAAGCTGATTTCATTAGGCATTCTTCTGCAGTACTTTATCAGTGTTCTTTTTCTTCACAAGTTGGAAACATATATTAAATTCAACAATACTATGAAATAACTTATATGTGACCATTTGTGCAATGATATGTCATGCTCTATAATGTTAATTTCATTACTAGTATTGCTTAAAATGTTTAACATATATTTAATTTAATATGAAAATTATTTTGCATTGTTATCGTATGCTGATTTAGGACTAACTTAAATCTCCTAAGCTGAATCTAAGTTTTGGTATATGAGGAGAAAAATCACTAGGACCCACATTATTCAAATCAAATGGTCCTCTTTTATATTTTTCAAAAACAAATTTTCCAAACATGTAAACATGCTTTATTTGTTTATAATTTTTAGAGCAAGCTTATATTTTAATACGTAGAAACTTTAAAAAAATGAAGATTGACTTAGTAATGATATGACTAGAGCTGGGTGATTGATGGAGTTTTCTAACTGATTAATCATCAGACTCATTCAACTTATCAATTATTTTCACGTGAGACTTGGGTAGCTGGCATAATCAAAAACAGTAATAATTGGAAACTAATTTCATTCAGCCGACTATTTTTGTGAGACATGCCACTAGTTACTGAACAACCTTGTTGTAAAATTCTGTGCAACTGTATTTCACGTTCATCTTTGAGTTACTTTAAATGAATACTTCATGACTTAAAATCAAATATCAGTTGTGAACAACACCAATCATTTGCATTCAACCACCTCTCTGTTATGGCTGGTGCTAAATCACATTTGTTAGTAATGTATGCAACAGTAGCATAATGTTGCCAACTTCAGCCTGCTTATAGCCAACTTCAGAAAAAGTTTAAAAAGCTATGGTCAGTCATTTTGAGTTGTGTGATAATTTCTCTACTCGGTTGAAAAAAAAAACAATATTTGTTGATTCACAGTTGTCAGAGGTTCAAAGTACATATTAAAAGTATAAAAATGTTACAGAGTACTGAGCAAAACAAAAACCAGGACATATTTAGGCATCCCAAAAGGATCTACTGGGATTCCAGGACAACATTCCAAAAACCAGGACTGTCCCAGCAAAACCAAGATGTCTGATCACACTAACTCTAGTTTGTCATCTTACCAATGTCCTCAAACTTTACCAGTTTATTATAAACCCAAATAATTTTTTTTTGTGTGCAGTATTTGAATGTCTTTAAAAAGTGACCTAATGAAGAAATTTGGTCTCGGAAATTTTATGCATGTTAGTTGAAGTATACATAACAGCAGCACTTGAGGAAACATTTTCAGATTTTTATAATAAATAAATGGCTATGTCTTTACCATAGGTTTATGTTTTCATGTGTCACCAAACCTCTTCACAGGCAATTGTATGATGGCTAGTAGAGCTGGTGCAATTTAACAGTGAACCATCATATGATTATATCCTTCCTTTGACAGACAATCATAAGCTTTCCAATAAACTGAACATAGAATTATCCCCAATGAAAAACATTCCTCATTGAGGCTGAATGCATGTGTCAGAATCAGGTTTATCAATTGAAACTAAAACATGAAGCCACTACTTCTCTCAACTACACCAAAATATCAATCACCTCTCAACACCATGATACTTCCATTTATTTACTTTTGACTAATCATTTTCAATAGTCTTTTTAATACAAAAACACTCACATTTGGGTGCTCATAATTTGCCATTGAAGAAGTGCACTATTGCTTGTATAAAACTAATACAATTTTAGGATTTATTTAAAGACATACTGATTACAAGTCAAGAGGTATTTATCCCTTTATGAAGAGCACTAGCTATTCCTCACTTGGAATAGTGTGTGCAGTTTTAGTCTCCTTATTTAATAAAGGACACGGACACACTGGAAGGGATATCTTCGGGGATAGGTTAAGATACCATTGAAAGGATAAGCTCAAACTTGTATTCTTAAGATAACAGGAGAAGAGGACACAAATTTAAGATTTGGAAAAAGACAGGTTAATCTCCAGTTAAAACAACTTTATACTCTTAACATGGTGGTTAACTTATAGAATGAGTTGCCATATAGGAGTTCAAGAACATAATCAATAAAATTAATGGTGGGTTTAAATTTTTTACTTTAATCACGGTTGGATGTGCAGTGACAGTCTTGAAGGACCAAATGGTTCTTTACTGTCCAAAAGTTATGTTAAACAACATTATCACTTTGTAAATAGCTCTAACTACAATTCTACATAATAATATAAGGTACAACTTGTTTTCTTTTGGTGTATAACGTAACCATCATTTGTGCAGTTCGTGGTGTGGCAGCTAGAGTGCCCAGTTCATGTGCTAATGGATTCATGTTTGATTCCAATTACAGCAAATGTTTGTGACTGATTAAATGTATAATCATTACATGTAAATATACTTTGGCAGAACAGTACATAACAAGATCATGAGTAAATATGGGAGTAGATGTACTAAAACTTGCAATGCAGGTTGCTTACTATATTTTAGTTAACGTCAAACTAAAAGATAGATGTATTTCTAGTCTCTTTTTATAATAGCACAAGGCAGTATTGAGATTTTTGGTATCAGTCCATTGATTATATCTTATGAAATAGTTTAGCTTTAGTTTTTTCACCCTTAGTTTCAATCTGTGCTTTTAGGTACACAATATATATTGCATAATATTTTTATTCTTAGTGGTAGGCTCTATTAGTAGGTAAAGAATCATAACTAGTTATCCACATTTGAAGAGTGAAACCTGGAGCATAGCTATGAAAGCACATTAAAGGTTTTACCATTGAAATAACACAGTATAAAGAACCACCAGTTGCTTGGACTATCCATTATAACATTGACAGCTAGCTCAGATTGGACAGTAATTGTATTATGACACACACAAACATGAAGTAATTCAAATGATAACTGGTACACAATCTGGAACTATTTCACTTATGGCACAAACGAACTGAGTGGTGATGATACTATATAGCAGAAGTATGAATGCCTATTTAATGTTAGTTCCACATATAACTGTCAACTTGCCTATAAGCTCCTACATGAGCCTATCACAGAAAGAGTATACTAGTAGGTATACTAACACTATCAAAATACTATTATACTTTTACACTGCTAAGCTAATATTAGCAAAATAACCAATGCCAACAGTGGAAACTATTTTAATTTGGATCTTGTAACACATCCCCATCAGTGTACAGGTCTCTAAAGGTTTAACTCTAATATTATTATTATTAATATTCACAATGTTATATATATCTAAATTATGATGCAAACAATAGTATACTATAAATACTTCAAAATTTACATAATAGTAAATTTCTTGGCCTAGATTTATATTTCAAAATGTCTACAAATTAAAATTTTACTTTTAAAATTTGTGAAATTAAAAGGAAGTTTCTATAGTGTTAATTACTTACTCTGTTAATTCAGGCAAATATAGTTGGTAATGGTATGAATATATGAAATACGTTTGGAATCACGGAGTTGAACTTTGAGACATTAGGATTGAATTAGGCCCAACGTGTAAATAAAATGTTCAAATTTTACAGATACTCGTACATAATCTATACTACTGAGAGCTAAATAACTGTTGGGGGTAATTTGATGTTATAACATTAAAGTTATTTATCTTTACAAGCAGAAGTATAAACTAGAGTAATCTGAGAAATGTCCTCGCTTCTTATTATTTTCTAAATGCTTCGTGGAGGACATTTCTGTAAACACCGAAATTTCCAAAAAAAAGAGAAAGTTACGAGTAATGATTTGTGGCAGAATTCTTGCTGAAATATTTATAAGTAAAGTTTTCTTTTTATAATATATATAAAAATAAATGAACAATATGGTATTGTTTTTGGATATATTTTTGTTTTATGAAATTTTTACTCATGAAAATTGCGCATGAACGGAAGTGTGTGTGCGATATTTGTGTTTGTCAGCAGTCAATCACAGAATCTGTCTGTAAACCAAAGAATAGAAAAGCTAAGGCAAAACCTTGAAGACGTAACGTAGTGCACGGTATAAATAACCGTTTTGGAATTTCAATTTTAGTGTGCGGTATGCACAAAGAAGGTAGGTATACAGGATAATCTTAACATTATTCAATATTATTTATTATTATTTGAAACCAAAAGACAAGTTTCATACTGCGGTTATGTTCAGAATTCAACATTAGGCCTAATACTAATAATATTTAATAGTAATATATTATATACTATAGTACTTAATACTATCTATCTTGAGCAACTGAGTATGACTAATATGAGATAATCGTATGAGATAAAATTTAAAGTTAACTTCATTCATCACTCATTTTAAGAATATTGAAAATAGCACAGTCTAGTCTAAGTTTTGGTTAGAAGGTTTTACTCAAGTTTTTACCTGCGTCGACAATGTACAATGCATTTACTTAATTATTTATAATATTAATATTATAGTATTAGTATTACTACTACTAGTACTATTAAATTTAGAAATTAGATTCAGAGTAGAATACGTTACGTATATAAAATATATCTTCATATTTGTATCTATAACTAGTATTTCATCTTATTATATAAATACATACACGAAACAATGCCTAAAATATGTTTTAAACGCTATAAGTGTGTATAGAAACAATTCCTGAAAATATATTCAACCATTATGAATGAGTGTGCATAGCAACTCTGTGAAAGTTAAAATTTTCATTAATATATTAAGAATACTATTAATGTCTGTATTCTAAAGGTCAACCATGTTTACTCTGTTCTGATTCAAAAACAACACAAGCAGTTTACAATCACAGGCATTGAATAGTTTTCTTACCACACTAAAATTATAATTGAGCTGACTATTTTTTAATTGTTAATCAGAAGGTTTTATATGACACATACAATTACAAGTTTTAAACCCATTTTACCCTCTTTTATATTTTTCTGGACCAAAAAAATTAAATAACTCATTTTAATTAAGAAAATAAACCTAAAATGAACAAATATAAGTGCAACTCACTGTCCTTGAATAATTGGCACAACTTTCTAAATACCAAGTGATCAGGCAAACTATCTTTTGGTGATTTTATGGATACTTTAACGTTTTGACAGTGTCTGTTTGTTGGCCGAGATTGCAAAGATAGCATACACTATGGTGAATGCGCAATTAGAGATTATACGACACTAACATTCTTGTCATCTGAGGATTACTTTGACTGCAGTATTGCAAAAGTTTTATATTATTTATGGTGATAAGGCAGAGTTGATTCTTTGTTTGTGAAGGTTAGAGAGCTTATTATATTTGTTTATGTTTGGAAGATTATGGTAATTAAAATCTTCAACAGAGGTAAGCATTTTTGTTTCATAAAAAAAGTATCCGTAATTTTTCCTGCAATGCAATAAAGAAAACATTGAATAAGTTATAGGCCCAATCTTCATTTTAACACTTTGCATACCTGTAACATACTTAAACAAATCCTAGCTGTTAGTTTTAACATCATCTCATAAATACTTTGGGATTTTATTATATGTGTAAACTTGTTGATTAAAAATGTTTTGTCATTGACATCATTTTAGCATGCCACTGCTTATAAATGGAGTGATGCTTGAAGATGTGCCACCTGACACAAGGACCCTTTTTGAAGCCTATCCCCACTTTAAGGTAAGTACCATCATTAACAGTTGAGGCCTAACCTTACTTCAGAGATACTAGCTAGTTATATTTCACATACACAAACATGTGAAATGTAACTAGCTGTGGTCTAACAATAATTAGTTTATTGGTATTTTTTAATGTATGTATGTATTGTTTTTGGGTTTTAAAAAGACCAAAGCTTTTACATTGCTAAATGTTTCCAGAAAGGTGAATTTCGGTATTGAGGAGAACATGAATGAACTTGGCATGATGATATTTTTTATTTCACACTTTCAAGTAGGTGTAATAGTCAACAGCTTTTGGATTACCACACTTATTTTGCTCTAATGATAGATACAATACATTTTTTGAGATATTGTTAAACCTATAACTCAATAAAACTTTGAATTTATTGCAAAGAAAACCTAGCCATCACCAAAAACTAAGAAATTAAAAATGAAGTTTTATGCACAGCTGCTAGAAATGGGTAGTTAATCTGAGGGCACAAAGAAACTAGCCCTCCTACAATTAAACAGGACTGAAAAATGTATCAGTGAGAAAATTAAGTAATGTATTGTTAAAGAAAATCACTAAGAATGTCATAGGTTGTGTTAAGTTTGAAAAGAGAAACTGGTATTCAGTATTGTAGCACAGTAGTGGTTGAGGTTATTCTCATGTAGGATATGCATGTAAATAATGATGTAATAAATGCTTGATAAATTTACAAGCTTTTATTTTATATTTTCATAAAACTCTTTTTACTAGGATTTTTGGTATTTTTATCTTATTATTGAACTTATGCTTCCAAAATGTGTATTTTTTTATTGTAATAAAAACTTGTATCTTGCTAAATGTTTAGGTGTATTTTAGGTTTAGAGTTTTGAAAATGGCAGTGGTAAAACATTGATTAAGCCATCAACCTTTCTGTTGATGCTATACTGATTAAAGTAATGACTGTAGTGTATATCTGTTTTAGTTGTATTTTGACTTTGCCTGTCTGTCATAACAAATATTCATAAATACTTCTTAACTGTACCTTTTAGTATTGTACACATGCTAAGATATTTAACATAGTTTAATGTGCTTTAAAATATTGCTGTAAAGTAGAAAATATTGGTCAACCATTTTCTTCATTTAAAAATAAAAAGCAATGGAACTTTTACCACCATATAATGTAAAAAAAAGCAGTACAAAAACAAGTTTATAAATGCTTATAATAGTAGATGCAACTTCCTTTGGGCCCCATTGCTTCTAGAATTCTTAGTGATGATGATTGATATTTATGATGCCCTTAAAACAGTTGGTTAGAAAACATTGGTAACTTAATGATCAGGGTTTATCTGAAATAGGGCTGCAATGAAGGATACATTTTGCTCTTTGAAGGTTCAAAACACAATAGCAAAAAAAAATTCAAACCTTTTTTAGTTATAATTTGTATAATTTAATGATGATATCACCACAGCAGCTTGTTTATATATGAAATTCTGTTTTGTGTTATCCATGAAATATATATATATGTATGTATATGATGTTACTTACACTCGTGTATATTGTAAGTGTGTATGGAAGCTCTTTCCTGCAGCCAACTAAAAGAATTCCAGCTTACTGAGTGTGATACAAATAGCATCTATAAACCAGGAAAGAAAGTTCATTACAGAACTACCTTAAACCTTAACTTCAACGTGAATGTCTTTATAGTCTTTTTATATGCTACCTAATTTTGCTCTATCTTGACAAGGAAAAACTAGTTTGTATATATTTTGGGGTAGCAGTGAATACCAAGTTTTGTTTGCAATATATCTTGCTTTCAAGAAAATCCTCTTGGAGCATGTTTATGTTGTTGGACTGCACAATATTTGTTTGGCAAGTCTGTTAAGTTTTCCACCATATCAGTAGCCCAGAGTCAGTTATGATTTTGTCTGCTAGTTATTTCTCCTATTCATACTTTTAATTTCTTTCTTTTTCTTCTCTCTCATTGATATCATAAAGCAGCATTTCAGTGTCTTTTTACTTCTTTTTCTTGCATGTTTTTGTCTGGACCATATTTAAAACTTTCAACCTCATCACTTGGAATGGGTGCATTGTGGTGGATTGGCTTGATTTTATTCTCGCACTTCAGGTTCACTCAAAAGTCCCACCAACCTTTTAGTTTTGGTGTATTCTGCTTTCTGTATTGCTTGGCTGACAAATTTAGGGTGCTTGAATTGGGGAGTCAAGAACAACTGCCAATGCATAAATGCCTTTTCCTGTTAAGAATGTCAATTGCCACCTACTGTATTTCTTTTATTCATTTTATTTTTAGTACTTTTGTAGCAGGGCTGTTTTCACCTCCAACGATCAGGTGATGTACTTTCATATTAGGCAGCATTGCTAGAGTTGCTGATAAGGAAGTATTTTATTCTTTAGGGACAGAATTTTGGTCAGCAGGACCAAAAGTTTTAACAGTGTCTTCAACAATAATTCATTGTTCAGAAGTCAGGGCAAGATTTCTCTGATCAGCTTTTTGATCTTGTTACTGGCCATTGCTGTTCCACAAGGTCCCCTGCTTGTCTTTAGTCAGCTTGTTCTCCAACACATTCTGTGCTATTGTTTCACATTGAGAGTAGCTCTTCTTGTAACACTCCTTTTAAAATGACCTACAAGCATTACTCAGTTTTAACGGTCATCCGAGACGACTGAAAACTTCCTCAGATGACCAACTTAAATCTCCCATGTTGTCTGACAGACAACTAGCTCCCTGGTACAGACCTTTACCCAAAGTATCATCGCAGTTTACTCTGTGCTTATCCATGCCCACACTACACATGTAATGTTGACTCCAATCCTTGACCAAATTCATTGGTAAATTTCTTAACTACAAATTCAAAAATTTAAACCCCCATAAAAATATCTTTCAGTACATTTTTTGTTCTCTTTGTACAAGAGAAGTGTTAGTATAATCCACCAATTGTGATTGGCTAATAATGCTGTTCTAATCACTAAACTGTCTATTGTGAACAAGCTGTGCCTCTGTGCTCCTTTATGCACATACATTTTTTATGGAGTTCAACTGAGCATGAATAACTGTGTGGTAATGAAAACAAATACTGATAGCACACATATTTAGTGACAATAATTTCTAGTATAGATGCATATGACAATAAAACTAACATGGCTGTCTCAACTTCTTACCGATAAACCTTCAGCAGAAACTAAGATGATCAAATTTACAAAATCAGACTCAGAATTTTCATCGTTAATCATCACAGTTGAAATACTGACCTTATTTCAATTACGCATTTATGGGCCTATGGTTATTAGACAGACACGACCAACGGAGTCTGGGCAAAATGGAAGGCCTAGCTACGGATTAAACAGAGCATAATATTAACTACAAACAAATTTTTATGAAAAGTTTTGATCGGTACAATAAATAAAATAAAGCTAGCTTTGTCTCTGTCCAGGTCCATAGAAATTACGTGTGTGAATGACAATACATATCAGCAGTATGTGTATGTATTTGTAGATGTGCAGTGCTCAGGTATTGTGTTATAGTAGTATATGTTAAAGTACTGATGCAAGTCTAGTCTTTCTACAGGTAGTACTTTACTTTTCTTGGCAACGGGCCAAGCTTGTTAGATTGAAAACATTGAATGTGATTGGCCAAGATCACTGTTCTGTTTAAAAGTTTTACAGGTCATTGTTTATTTGTTTCCTTAAGATACTATGTAATAATAACTTGGTTTGAGCTTATTTTTCCCAATGTAACAAAACTTCTTGGATATTTTCTTGAGGGTCTATGTTTTTTGTTTTTCAACAACCAATACAGCTTTCTGGACAACCTTAAAATTGAGTTCTGCCTACAAGCTTTCTTGCAGCATCAACAACTCAGGAGATGGGGTCTGTCTATATTGCTCAATTAATGCAAAGCTGTAGTGTATGTCCTACACACCTGGTTTAAAACTACCTTTGAATATCTAGTTAGTGAAGAACTTTCAAACATAGTTGTAGTCTAAAACTTACTGTTTGTACAGTTTCTTATTTTGTATTATTGATATGTTTACAAGTTTATGTATTTTGTTTTATTCTGTTTCAGGAGGTGACAGCAGCACTTATTGCCCAAGTTCCCAAGGTCATTGGCCCAGTTGGTTTGCTTTATGTTCACCAGAGGGAGTATGCAGTAACCTCTCCTCATGATAGTAAGTGATCAGATTTGTGAAGGGAATATACATTGTTGTCATTTGTCTTCATTATGTAGATCTTATTTCATTCCTGTCAGCACTGTCACTTGTCAATGTATAATTGCCAAATTTAAAATTTTTGATTGATTTTGGTTTAAATTTTGTTGCATATTTTTGGTGTAGTTTCATGTCTGTATTGAGTTTACTTTTATTAGCTTTTTTAAAATAATATATGTAGAAATGAAGTCTGGTTTTATTTGTGTAACAAGCGATACATTAACAACTTTACATGGAACGAAGCTACTACAAATTGATTGAGGATTTTTTAATCTTGGAATTTTCAAGTCTGTATAAAACATTTCAAAAGCAGTGTTGTTTTGACATAATCTTTCAATGAAAAATTGAGCTAATCTTTGAAAACTTTTTTTTTTAATACATTAACAATAATTATTTTGTTTGCAGAAAACATAACTGTCTTAGGTACAGATGACACAACAACCTGTATCATGGTGATTCTTAAGCATACAGGTAGGTGTGTATAAAAATCTATACATGTATTCAATACCACATGTTAGATATAATGATTTCTACTAAGTCATTTTATGATTTATCTGTCAGTAAACAAACTTTTGTTTATTTTGTATAACATCTTCCTTTGATATCTGTCCTAGTTACTTTCTTTAGTATGAAGTGAACTCAATGTGGTGTTGGCATTTTGAAATGTCATCACAGTATGTAATTGTATTTGTTTGTGTTTTCTTGACATTTAAATAAATTGTGATAAATCAGAAGCAGTGGTGATACTCTGTAGATAATAACTTCTAAAATCAAAAGTGGTGCAAATTTTGAGACTATTTGGTAACTACATGATGAATGAGTGATGCAATTAGTGAATAATAAATTCACAAATGCTTGTAAGTGTCAGCTGTGCTCAAGAACTGTTAACTTATAAGCGTCATTATACGTACATGTACCCTTCTACTACAAAGCGACAGTGCTATTAATAAGTCTGTCTGATATCAGCTGCTGATCAAATAACCAAAATGCATGTTTAAAAGCAGATTAGGGAGGCAACAGAAATCATATTCTATGTACTACTGAAGTGTGTATATTACAATTTGTGAGCCAACCCAGAATATAATGTTGGTCATTGCACAGAATATGATTACATGTTTTTCTTTGCAACTTCTGTTCCACATTCCTTGACAGCAGCTTACCTAAGTCTTTGATAACTGAATATTGTGAACCTCATTTTTATTGTAAAAATAACCATTAAATAATATGATATTTATTACTATGTTCTCCAGTATTTTAAAGTAATAACACCTAAGAAGGTGGGTTTTCTCTCTTTTTAAATTAAAGATGTAACATAGGTTTGTCAGATACTTCTGAAGGTGAGTTTTGTCTCATTTTAAATTAAGAATGTAACATAGGTCAGTGAGTATTTAATAAATGTACATGTAACTTGATGTACTTCCACAGGATCCCTGAAAATGTTCTGTTTCAATAGTAAATAATACCAAAATCAAGAATAACATATATTTTTATTTCTTGCTTTTGTTGTTCCTATGTCATGCATAATTCTTCTCATAATTCATGGCATGCTCACATTTTGCTGATGCCATGACAGTACAAATTGCAAAGTTAAGCATCCCTTATGTGACATCATTTTAATGTCTACTGACTGACAGAGAACACATTACCGTATAGTAGTGTGAGTGGTTAAAACAAGTGACATTCATCCTCTTCTGAGGAAATTACCTAGAAGGTTGCAAATTCTTCATAGTAGATGACCTTCTAATTGATTTGAATTATGAAACAAAGAATTTCAGAAGGCTCCCAACTACTGTGAAGAAAGATATTCATTATACTTAATTATCTTCTATTTATACAGCTTATAGGTTATTTGAATTTGTATACAGAAGTGTGGGAGTCTGTTAGAAACTCGTTTATACATTCTAGATTAAC
>NW_013669988.1:46207-59212 GCF_000517525.1 Limulus polyphemus
CTAGATTAACATGTAATAACTTTACATTAAGTAAAATTACTGTTTACTTTAATGAGCTCCGTTATCTTTCATAAAGTGTATTTCAACATTATGATTGCTTTGAAAAGCTTATGTTAATTACCAAAGTATGATGTTTCTGGTCTTGTCATTGGTTACTAGTTCATATTTTAATAAGTATTCAGGCAGTTGTTTAAAATTGTGTGTGAAGCATCTTTAGAGGGGAGAAAAACTGGAATATTTAATTTAGTTTCAATACATTATTAGGCTCTGGAGCAGTGGCTCTGGGTAACTTTGACGGTTGTGGGATGGAACAAGGGGTTGCCAATATGATTCGAAGAGTACAAGAGTTTTCTATGAATACACCAGATGGCAGGTAAGGTTTTGACCATTTGAAGCTAGAAGTTGTGTGTGTGTGTTAGTAGGACTCAATCATATGAAGACTTAAATAAAGTGTATAGATTAGCCATGTATATAATCAATACAAATATATTAGCCTTTCTGATAAAAGATCAAACCTTTTCTTTGTATTTCTTTGTTTGAATTTCAATAAATCACCATTCTCATTCGAAGTTTGTATTTTTTTTGGGGTATGTGTATTTATATATATATATTTGTATTAGCTTTTAAACTAATATTGACAAGGAATGTAAACAGACCTTTTATATCTTTTGGCAGAGTTGATTCTGTTGACTTTTTACTATTTTCACTAAGTACAAACTGTTGTATGTTGACTTTGGTGTCAATACAAATGTACAATCAGGGGGAAGTTTACCCAGCTATGTAGCTGTATGTAGTACATGTACATTTTTTGTGGCTTAAGTGGTTCTTGTGGGTCACATAATACCAGTACTATAAACAGGTTTGTCTACTGGGAAAAGAACTGGGGTTTATATTCTTTTTTTTCCTTTTGTATAGACGTGCATATAGAATAAAGATATAGTTCATAATAGTATGATTTTTACTATGGTAGCATGTCTAAAAATAATTTTGCATAAACATTGAATGGATTATGGCAAAACTGATTTAAGTTATTTATATTAACTTGTGGCATGTTGTTAGAAAGTTAACTTCATGTAAACCTTTTATGTTAAAATTTTAAAAATTGAAACTATGAATTAAATAAGTTTTAATATTTTTCAGACAAAAATACTTTATATCTCTGAATTTGTAAACTTGAAAAAATACAATTTTATAAAGATTAAATTTAAATTAAGATTAAATATGGTTTGAATGATTAACTATTACACTTGATGATGATGGCAAAATCTTGCCAAAACATTATACGTTTGTTACGGTGTTAAACTCGTGATAAAGTTTTCTTATTACACATTCAAGCCATCTCTAAACTTCATTGGTTTCAAAGTGGGTTCATCATTATCAAATAAGATCAAAGATATTTTTTCAAATTGATTTAACTTTTTTTAGCACAGTTCATTAAACATTGGTGGGATTGTTAAATTGTGTTAGACGTTGTTAGTACTATTTTTTAATGAAAGGTTATTTTTAAAAATTACCTTAATTGGTTTATTTAATAAAGAAAATTATATGTCTTTTGGAAATTGGAAGGAATTAATTATTTTTGGCTCTGTTATTAAGGATTTAGAAATACATGAATGACAAAGAAATTTTTTAATTTCACGCTGGGTTAAATATTCATCATCTTGACATGGTTTTATTAATAAATGTAATAGTTTTAAAACAGTGTTGTAGGGTCTGTGCTTGGTCTTAGGTCTTCAGTAGGAGTTTTGATGCATCTTCAAATCAAAGCAAAAGGCAGAAAAAAACCTGTATATAAAACAATAAAAAGCAAGCAGCATTCATGCTATCTCTACTTTACATTTTAGCAAATATTGCTCCGTTTGTTTCTAAATAAAGTATTTGTTTTCCGCAGACTAGAACTTCATCTTGTTGGTGGTTTCCTTGACAGTCGAGGTTATTCTGAAGATCTGGCTGTCAGGTTAATATGTAAGTCAATCTTTTACCCTTACAGTTTTGAAGGATAACCACGTATAAAGATGTGTTCATTAGAATCACAAAATGTTTTGTGCAGTTGAACAAATGTATCTAAATTCCTGCTTCAGTGTATTTAGAATATTTTAATCATTAGGGTGGGACATTCATTTCTTTTATTGTATTTGTCTGTTGTTCCAGCATGCACTAGAGCAAAAAATAAACTATACTTGAAAGATATTTCAGTCTTTAGTCCTTCTTGTATGGAAATGAAACAGCTTGAAGCAAATTTAAAAAAATTAATTTTCTGATTGAGTTCAAATTATCAGCTGTAATTGAACCAAGTTTTTTCATTATTTAGATTTTATGATTAAAGCACGGTACAATACCTATCTAACAGTCAGAATATCAGTATTACCTCACACTAACCAACACAGTCAAGAAACAAACATTTCTCTTTAGATCTTTGAAATGGAGATAATAATAGTAACACACATTAAACATATACAATATTCAAAATAATTCTGGAAATAGCTAGGAAAAAAAGGAGTGCCACCCCCTTGATCATGTGAAAACGAACTGCTTCAGATAGTTTACCTTATGATTGGTTGTCATCCATCCATAAGAAAGTGCCACGTAAGTATAAAAGTCTGAGCAGTCATACTTTGCCCAGCAGTAGCAGAGTTATCAGGTTATGGCAAAGATACTTCATGCAAAATGATTGTAGCAAGATTGCATGTTTCAGTACGAGGTGTTTGAAGAGGATACATGAATATTTAGTTTTCATAATGAGTGTTAAAAGTTAATTATTTTAAAAGCGACAGCAGTGACAAATTTTGTTACGTAACTTGGTACAAGTCGTGCATGGTGTGTGCAGTTTAAATGTTGTACTAGGCTTTCATAATATTATTGACGTAATCTTACTTGGAGCTTGTAAGTTTTTCTCATTGTATGTAATATTGTTGTCACTAGAGAGACAGCTATTTCTTGATTTTTTTGTCGCGTGTTATAAATATGTGCAGATACAGTGAGGAAGTGAAGAAAGCAAGTCAAGTAAGATATGATTAGACAGATCTAGACTGAATGATTGGCAGTTTAGCTGTGATGGGCAATTTCTAAATCTATTAATAAAAAAAAGTTCAGTCAGAAAACATTAAGTTAGTGAAAGTGAAGCTAGACTGCGTGGTTGTTAGTTTAGCCATAACAGACAATATTTAAAGTAGGTTTCATTGTTTAACAGATGTAAGGAGAATAATTTGTCTTGTCAAAGGGTTTTCTAAAGAAATTGATCCTGCCTGTGTGGACTTTGATGATAACTTTAAAGCCAATGTCAGCATGAAATTTACCACACTTGTTGATACTACATTCTTCCATAGCTTGAATTTTTCAAAAATCTTTACCAATTGTTTTGTTATGAGTCTAATTACCACTAACGAAGGCATTGATTACAATTAATTGCCCATAGCTTGTTAACGTTGCAGAAAATTTGTAAAGTTTTTAATTCAAGCTATGAGGATGTTCGTAAAGAGCGCGTGTATCAATTTTCCCATGTTTTTTCATTCCAAAGTAAAGTTATGGTATTAAAACAGTTTATGTTATGTATTTCTTTCTCCCTGCCACATTAATTATACACATGACTGAAAGTGTTCGCTCAGCATGTAAATTTGCCCAATTTTAAATTTACCATGTTATTGCTTTTACTCATAGTTTGTGACTTCACTACGTATATCATTTTTGTTTTCCATAAATATTTTCTTTATTATGTATCTTGATAAAAGAGTTAGCACAAAGGATCGCATATAAAGTGTAATAAACTTAAAATCAGACCTGAAACTCGAGCGCTTTCGAATAGTTGACTATTCTTCATTGTTCTCCTGAAGAAGAATAGTCATCTATTCGAAAGTGCTCGAGTTTTGGGTCTTATTTTAAGTTCATTATTATCTATATAGTTTTCCATACGTCTGTGTGTATGGTTTATCAGGAATTAAAGTAATAACTTTTTTTTTTATGAAATATGTTTTATACTTCAAAAGTATATTTACCCTGCTTTTTGGCATTTGAAATTCTATACAAAAATGTGTCTACCTTTAAATTTTCTGAAACACTAGACATTAATCTTAAAGTGCTATGATCAACGTCATGATATTATGTTTTGGCATGCCTTGCATTTTTGACAGTAAAATACAAGGACCCTACAGCTGATTACCACTGTTTACATGCTGAAAAAAAAATATTGATTTTATCCACATCAGCTTTCATATCTGCCATTTAACCAGCTTTAGAAACCATCTCTGACTGGTTTAAAAAACTAGTGAGGTAAAAAGCAATTATCAATACTATGAAAGCACTACCTCAATGGTTGACAAGCAGTGAATGAAAAAGGGACAATTATAAATGTGTGTGTGTGTGTGTATATTCCTAATAATTCGTTTTTTGTTTGTTTGCTACATTGAAATATATTTTTGTTATGGAAACGAGTTAAAGTGCATGTAATGGTAGTTAAAACAAGCCATTGGAGAAACTTTAGAGTTTTGATTTTATTTCCAGATACATTTAACAAGCAACCAGTTAGTATACATTTAGTCACAGCATGTATTACTGGTGAGTTTATTTTTTTAAATATTATTTTTAATGCATTTTATGTTCTGTTGTGAAGAGTAGTAAGCTTATTGAAATAAATAAGCAACTTCTGGGTTAAAATATTTTTATTCTTTTACCCAGTTGTGTAGTTATTAAACCTTAGTTTCTTATTTTTGTTTTTCGTGGTTTTATTTTTATTTTATATACTTAACATGCTTGGCTGTGAAAAAGGCTATGTTAATCATGACCACTATCTGATATATTCTAGCATTGTTGTGAAAGTGATCTAAAAAAATTACATGTTAACTACTTGGCAGTTGAGACTTGGCTGATGTGTTTTAAGGAGAATATTATTATTTCACAAGTAATTAAACATTTCATGTTCCCATACTCATCTTTGCACTCAGGTTCAAGGTCAGTAAAATTAATCTCATTTGTGGCATATATCCATTATTCAGAGTAGGACATACTGGCTAACACACCAAAGAAGAAAAAGATACAATCTCAGGTGCTTATTTTACACAAACCATTTTCAGTCACAGGTAAACCTCACAGTATCACTTAAATATTGTCATTCCAGCAATCATACTTTACGCCAAAAAAAAAAAACAACAACAGTATTCAAAGCAAAATAAATTCACTTCTCACTGTATTAAATAAGGTAATTAAAACAGTTTTTTGTTATTACAGGGCTTGTAATTTAAAGACGATATTTTGTGCAAAAGTGAAACATTAATGAATAAATATTGGTAGAAATAAAGAAAATGTGTATATATTTAGTCACTAGATTTATTTATTTCAAAACTTGTTTGCTCTTTTCTACTTGTATTTATTTCTTCATTTCTCTTGGACATTTTGATGCTCCAAAGACAGGTGTGTCAATCTAAACTAGTGGTCAGCATGATTCCACCATTGGTCAATTAATAAGCTAACCTGTTGGCTATAAAACAATTCAGTGGTTAACGTATGCTGTTTGATCTGGAGATAAAGTGTGCAACAACTAATATTTATAAAGTTAGAATAAGGTTGTAGTTTAACTGAACATAGACTGTTTTTTGTTGTTGTTGTTTTTTCCACTACACTTCACTAATGCCTACTTGTCACTAACTTTAGATTTATATATTTAATCCATCCATTTATTTGAACATACAGTTTATTCAAACAACAAGTAATTCACTGATTAAAAAAATTAGGATATATATGATATTGTTGGTAAATTGAAACCCTTGTCATAACCCTACAATACAGATGTAGCTTTGTAGAACATCCTCTTTCGTAAATTTGTAACACAGCTCTGACAATGATGCACACTGTTTTATCGCCTATGGTAAATGTAATGATTTTACAAATACTGCAATTTTTATGCTGTTGTATTCTTTCATTCAGTAGCAGTCTGTTGCTGAGCCGTGATGAATTAATCAGTAATGGAAATGATACTGCCCGTTAGCCTTGATTGATAGAACTGCCTCTGTAGAAATAAATAAATGTAGCAATACCTATGTATATAAGGATGTTTTTCTTTATTTCTGTTAATATTTATTAATTAATTAGTAATTTATTTTTGCACAGATTATACTTAGAAATTAGCATAGCAGCTGGCAAAAGGTCAATGGGTTCTAGCATTTAGTCAATGACCATCAAGGGGCAGTTGATAAGTCAAACATAATTACAAATATTTAGACCAGTTGTAAACAACAATCAATCCAAAATTATATAAAAAAAAAAAAGAAGCAGGCTGCAAGTTGAACATTTATTGTAAAACCAGAATTTGGTATTTTATCAACAAGCCTTTCCTGTAGCTTGTTGTTTTTGGTTTTCGTTAATCCTTCCACTAGATACCAAAGTTTAAAATAGCAGGTAAAAACACTGTGTTAAAACAATGGGACCTTTTTTTTTCCTTCTTCTTTTGTAGTTTATATTATAAAATATAATTATTATCACAAACATAGATTTTATATTTGATAATGTATTAAAATTTATGAAATAGAAAATGTGGCACTTCCTGGAAATTCTCGTAAGTTGACTACTGCCATGGCCATAAGTTTTGCACCAACCTAAAAATTTGTATAAATTTGCTTTTTAAAGTTAAATGAAAAATGCTGAACAATGTTAAGTTTAAAGGCTGTATGGAGGACTGTGAAGATCATGAGAGGATTAGGGAAGTCTTGAAAAAAACATGGAATGCATTGCAAATACTGAGACTAATATTATGGCTTCTGGTAGACTTTAGCAATATTATTTTGTAGTTTCTTTTATAAAATTATATTAAATGAAAGATCTGAATTATGTTTATGTAATTTTTTTACGATTGTATCTCATTCCTGAAGTATTAGGGGTTTTGACCATATCTGTGGTTTTGTTTGATAAGAGCATGCAACCTGTGAATTATTCACTCTGTTTTTTCCAGCGTGGCTGGCACTTCTCCGAGTAGCTTTTAAAGAACTATTAAACATTTGTTATTTGCCAAACAAGTTAGTGTAAAGCCTTGTGTTTAGATATTACTTTTATTTCCCGAAAACATCTTGTTTATGATCTCTGAAAACAGACACACTCGCATGTATGGTAATATTACTATTTTTTAGTTACAGTGTATGTTGGACATTAAAAGATAATATACATACATGGGGGGGGGGGGATATAGATGATAACTGAACTTAATAATTGAATTTTTGAATGGTCGTATGTATGCACTTAATATACTTATTTGGCAAATAAAAATAGTTTAATGGTATTTGTGATGTACAAATAGAAAATTACTTTAGGTGCTACTAGTTTTCCTCTGATATAAATAAATTAAGCTGAGCAGGAAATTGTTTTGAGAGGTGACTTTAGGTGCTACTAGTTTTCTTCTGATATAAATAAATTAAGCTGAGCAGGAAACCGCTTTAAGAGATGACTTTAGGGCTACTAGTCTTCCTCTGATATAAATAAATTAAGCTAAGCAGGAAACTGTTTTGAGAGGTGACTTTAGGTGCTACTAGTTTTCTTCTGATATAAATAAATTAAGCTGAGCAGGAAACTGCTTTAAGAGATGACTTTAGGGCTACTAGTCCTCCTCTGATATAAATAAATTAAGCTAAGCAGGTAACTGTTTTGAGAGGTGACTTTAGGTGCTCCTAGTTTCCTCTGATATAAATAAGTTAAGCTGAGCAGGAAACTGTTTTGAGAGGTGACTTTAGGTGCTACTAGTTTTCCTCTGATATAAATAAATTAAGCTAAGCAGGAAACTATTTTAAGAGGTGACTAAAATGCTTGTAATTTAATTTTTTTATTTGTCCATAATGGAGAGATATTGCTTCCTTTGAAAAATAACTGAGCAAGTGTTTGTTTTTAAGAGTTGAACAATTCTCTGAGGGGGAATATCAACTGGCCAGTCATTTATGGGATTGGTGAGTAAAGATTTTATTTTGGATAATTTTATAAGGTTTATTGGAGAAAAATCTCATTTCTAAACTATATGCTAAAATATCAACTTAGACTTGTTAAGTTTTATTATTCAGCATATTTCTTTACTCGAGAAATCAATCATTTGAATTTCTTAAATACCTAAGCATTATTGTTTTACAAAATTGAGGAAAAACAAGACAATTGTACATTTCACAAACACATCATCTATTACAACCATGGGTTTCTTTTTGTAGGCCTTAAAAATGATTGGAACCATGCTATGGACTAGATACGGTTTTAAAAAATACACAGAAGTACATTTAATAACATTAAACATTTTTTACTCCATTAGAACTTTAAATTTTTCTTTATTATGGTTATCATTCTCAGCTTTGAATTATAAATTGTGGTATTTAAAAAATCAAAGGTGTGTTCTTTCATGCAGCAATAAAACACACATGCATACACATAAACAAAATGGTATGTAAAGACAGAGAGTTCTATGTGAACACCCATTTCTTGGTTGTAGAATATATTATACTATAGAAAAGGTTCTTTTACAAAACAGCATTGCTTTTGTGCACAGTAATTAAAAAATTTGATGAATTTGAAAGTATTTATTAAACTCTAATTCCAGTAATTTACTTATAATGTTAACTAGATGTGAATGCTTTTCCACTTGAAAAGTTTACTATTTTGGATATTTTCATGCAATTGTTAACTGTTATACACAGAATAATAGACATAATTTAAAGAATTCAGGTACCCTGGTCTCGAAAGGATGCCAAAATGGCAAGGTAGTGTTCTTTTTATTACAGTGACTCCTCCACTAAATTATTCAGTTTGGAATGGTTAGGAAAAATGGTCAAATGATGTTCATGGAGCCTCTAGAAGGAAACGTAAAATATTTGAGTATTTTGAAAATACCTGAAGTGGTTAACTCATTAAACCTGTAATGAAGCAGAAAATAAGTCAAATAAATAAACGTAATGCTATAAATGAATATTATGATAAACACAAGATGACAAAGTAAGAAAAAAAATACTTCTTACCTATTGGCTTGTAGAAAGGAGACTGAAACAAGTCTTGATGTTTTGTTTTTATATGCTTATTATAGTGAGTGGCTTATGATGTGGAAGAGAATTATATCTTTTGTTTTTGTGTTTATTAACAAGTTTCTTCAGGGTTTTTATCCTTTAACCATTCACTGCCTGGTACAGATAGTTTTGTATGAGTATTGGTTGAATTTATCAATTCTGTTTATTACATATTCTGTAAAATTACTGACTACAGTTTTTTGTTTTTTTATTATGAAATTTGCAGAACTTGTAAGAAAAAAAAAACCTGAATTATTGTATGAATTTTAATATTGTTCACTAAGTAGATCGAATATTTGAAACAGTTAAATAGTATGCAATTTTCTTTTTCCTTTTTTTTTAAGCATGTAGATTGTGAATATGTTTTATGTCCCTATTTTTATGTTTAGGTTGTTCAGAGAAATGTAAGGTTTGTAAATAATCTGATCAAACAAGTAAATAATACATCTTCAGTTAGTGCTTAGCTAGACTTATCATCTAATTATAAATTCTATACTTTATTATTCTAAAAATATAAGTTATTAGAAAACATGAATTTTATATTAAAGGGTTAAATTAGATGGGTGTGTAAAAGATATGTCTTTAATTTGACCGTTGAAATTTATTTCCAGGAGTTAATGTAAAAAGTGGAGAAATATTTCCAGCAACTTTTCCAGACAAGGGTCCTGATGTACCTTTAAGGTCAACAAGATATTTCACAAGTTGCTACGATGTGAGTAATTTTCAAATCCCTCAAAAGTTTGGATTTCTAATTTCATGTTCTAAACTTCTAAAACGGTTTCAAATTGGGAAAGACTTATCTTTGAGATGCTGAAAGCCTTCAGCTGTTGAATTTGAATTCATGCTGTCAAAAAACATAATTGAAAATTTCTTATTGTCCTTTATGCATTGTAGAGTATGTATTACTTGCCCATAATCCTCCACTCCATATATCATATGACTTACTGTGCAAGCTTCAGGTGATTTACAAAAGCTCTAATTTTCTTCCATAATTTAGATGTTTTCAAAACAAAAATGAAAAAATACACAAGCTTTAACTGTCAACAGTTTGAAAAATTACTAAAACTTTCCCATAAGGATAATCTCTGTCTTCAAAGATTAGCTATATGACCAAATAGATGGCATGGCAATGGAGTCACTTTTAGGGCCGACTCTCACAAACGCATTCCTTTTTTACTATGAGCGTTCTTGGTTAGACTCCTGTCCTGCTGAGTACAAACCAGCTTTATATAGAAAGTATGTTGATGATACATTTTTACTTTTTGGTAGCTCTAGTCACTGCAAACAATTCTGGGATTATTTAAATTTGAAACACCCTAACATTAATTTTATTTGTGAAACTTAAAAAAATGGTAAATTTCCCTTTCTTGATATCCAAACAGCAGATTAGATAACCACTTCACAACATCTGTTTATCACAAAAAAACATATACAGCCTTACTTTTCAACAGTTTTATTACAGACTCGTTTAAATGTAACTACTCAGTCTTCTAAGTAGAGCATATACCATCTGTTTTGACTACCTCTCTCTTCATACCAAAATAACCACCTTACAGAATATTGTAATAAACAATGACTATCCCTTGCATTTTATTCAATCCTTAACATGCAAATTCTTTTCTAACAAAATTGAACCACCACAGCAACAATATACTGTATACAAATACTCATTAAGACTAATCATCCCTTTTTCAGGTAAACAAAATTTCATACTGAAGTCACAAAATTTAAGAATAATTAAAACTACTTATCTACAAGTTAAACTACAAATGATATTTAAACTATCTTTCAAGAATCGAAATCTGTTTAGGTCTAAAGATCTATAACCTTATCCTATGCATTCCAGGACCATATGCAAATACGCATGTGGTGGCTGTAATGCCACTTACATTGGCAAAACTATACACCAGTTACACTTGCCAACATGTGAACGTATGGGAGTATCAAGGAGAACTGGAAAATATCTATCAAATCCTCCAGCAACCACCCCCATCTCAACTAAAAATTTCAAAGTCATCTCATCTGGATCATCCAATATTGAACTTTTGATTAAAATCAATCTTTTATAAATGAACTCCCAACTTTAAGTAATAACAAAACTTCACTTCAATTAAGTCAGTTTTGAATAAACTGTGTAATTTCACACAAAAACATAATATTGTTATAATTGTAGCACTAACCTATTCCTTTTAAGTTAATTTCTTCCTTTTACTCAGTACTTTAATTCCTTTTTACAAAACAATGGAGCTTTGGAAGTTAAAGATTTTTGTTCCTAATATTTTACCTTGTTCAATATAGCTTGCCGAAGATGGAGTATTACATTTCCAAATGTTCAAGAATTAAATGTTTATCATCATCACACGTGTGTCAAATGTTTGTTGTTGTTGCTATCATACTATTGTTCATCATTATATTAAGATTTTGTTGTTGACAGTCACATTTTTAACTTAGCTACAATATTGTTTATGATGCAGCTGTTTCCACCACTGTTGGAAGTTTTATAACTTATCAAGAGGCCTTACTTACACAATTTGTCTGCAGTGTACAGGGTAGCCTTGTAGCTCCATTGATAGCCCTAATAATTCAAAATATTCATGCTGTTGTGTACTGGTATTCCTGGCAGATATCACGATCGTGCAGATGCTTAAATTGCATAACACTCAACAATTTCCTTTGTTTCCACTGTTCCTTCTCAAGTTTTTGATCTTCCATGTGGTTGTTTATTTTGCCGTATACAATATGATTTGTCTTGTTTGAGAAATTCTTTTTTGCAACATTATTAGCTATTCTCATCATCTGGTTATTTAGAATGTGGATCACATATCTGTTTTGACATCTTCATTACCTACTGATCTCATATTATTTCACCACAATGCTCTAATATTCCTTTGACACTTTTCCATGTCGGGCTGTGTTTCAAAGTACGCATCGTTTAATCAGCTGACCTCTTTACGTATATTTGTATGTGTTTATATAAATCTTGTGCTTGTTTTTTCTTCTTTTCAAAGGTATTTATTATATATATAAACTTGTTTCTCATTCAAAGGAAGCTTGTGAGCAGGAGTTGATTATGGTTTTAGCATGTTGTTTTGCTTCTTATTATTATTACTTTCCAGAATCCTGTGTATGATGTTCTTCAATGCTTGCTACATCTACTCATACTTTTCGTGTGACTTAAGGTTGATGTAAGCAAGGCTGGTCTTTATGACCCATTCGTTGACTCTCTGTTCAGGATGACTTCTTTGTCTGGAAGTTGGGGGGGATATTGATGTTATTTTTTCATGTTTCTTCAGGGTTTTTACTCTCATCTCTTTGAGGTGCCAAACAAAAGAGGAGATTGGTACAAGATATTTCTCATCTCATTTTTTTTTGTTTTATATAGATATTCCTACTTTTCAGATAGAACCAATAAGAATCGTGTGAAAGTTCCTTTGTCAAGTTTATTGGATGATGACAGTGGATTTCAAAGATGCATATTTACGTGTATCAATTCACCTATCTACTTGCCAGTATCTTCATGGAGTGGTTTATCATTTTATGGCTCTATCTTTTCAACCTGGCATTGGCACCTCATGTCTTCTGCACATATAATATTGATTTCCATCATTACAGATGATGGAAGGATTCATATTCAGTTGTTGTCTCACACTGAATTGACCTTCCCGATAGCTTCTTTGGAATGGATTGTACATAATTCCAAGTCTCAGATTGTGCTTTTTCAATATCTCATTCATCTAGGATTTTTGTGTTATCACTTTTCCAGAAACTCTTCACCCTCTTCACTTTGCTTTGCAATCTTTAGAGTTTTCGCATACTTTTCCATCTGACAAAAACGCATCCTCTTTATTTTAGGAAAGATGGTTTGTCATTATGCAGCAATTGCCATAGATAGTGCTTACTTGAGACACTGTCAGTAGGATCTTGCCTCTTTTTTGATGTCTATCCTCATACCTAATAATGGCTGGAGACGGCTTGAATGGGTAATGAAGAA
>NW_013669988.1:60102-84142 GCF_000517525.1 Limulus polyphemus
GACTAAAGGTCAGTTACATATTATTGGATACAGTAACATAAGTGCACGTGAGCCATGTCATTGTAACTTTTGTATTGTTAGCCAGGAATGGCTGAAAGGTCAATATAATAAAAATAATAAATAGAAATAAATGTATAATGTTATGAGATTTAAGCTATTTATTCTAAACATTTATGTTTTCATGTTATAATTTGTAGTCATTCTAGAAAGAAAAAGGCATAATTTATATTTATTTCCTAGTTTTTTTAACGTAATTATGAGATTGGTCAAACCCGACCAGAGAATCATTGCTCAAAATAGATAAAACATAAAGTTATTTCATAAGACATGTTTGATAACTATCTGGACATTATAAAGATTTTGCATGTAAAATTTGAAAATTTTCTGTTGTGCAAAAGTATTTTTAATCTTAAAATTAAAATTACTTTGCATGTTGGATAGGCAACATGCAAGAAGTAAAATAAGGCATAAGAAAAACATTGGTTTACAAACCTTAAGACTTAATAATAAAAATTGATATTTTGTGTATGAAAGCATTGTAATCTTTACTGATAATCTCCCTCATTTTATTAACATGAGCTTACTAATTTAAAAGTTATAGCATCAAAACTATAACAAACACAAAGTGGTTACAAGGTCGGTCACAGGGACCGAGCCTGTGCTGAAAGAGTTAAACAAGTATTATTTTCACTTAACAACCTATTTAAAGCAAAACAAAAAAAACTAAGCCATATTATTTATAGTTAATATTTACACCTTGAACTCACTTTATTAATCCATTTTGATCTGAAAAGCCCTCTGATTTGTAATAAGTTGGAAAAAATTTAAAGTAGTTGTTTAAAACTTAGTTTTAAAATTTGCATTGCATAATTTAACTAATATGTATTATGTCAAAAAAATTAGTCATAATATATAAGATAAGCAGAATAAATGTTACAGTGACCAAAAAAACCTTGGTTCCAGGGAATTGACAGCTCTTAAATTATGGTTACATCAACGTCTGCTAGAATGGCAGGACAAAGCTTAACTTCTTTTGCTTTATGATGTCATCATAAGGTGGTTTTACATCTAAAACTGTTTTTAAATTTTACATTTTGAGAATTAAAATTAATTTCAAACAGACATGATGTAAAATTCATATCAGGTAGACCTACCTCTAAAATACTGAAAGCCAGAATACCTATATTGTAAAGGATGTGGAACCCAATGAAAGTGAAAAGAAATGAAAAACTATAAAACTAAAAGCTACAGGGTGGGAAGGTTATACTCAAAATTTCCAAAAAATATGCTGACAAGTAGAATTGGAATAGAATCCAGAACTAGAAAATAATTTGAAGACTTGGATTTGAGAGAAAATGAGTGGAATAGATCAACCTTATTAACTCTCTCACTATTGGCACTGTCCCAGGGACCGACCTTGTAACCATTTTGTGCTAGTGAAAGTTTTAATACTATAACTTTTAATACAGTATGCGTATCTTCACAAAATTTTGCAGATTATCAGTAAATATTACAGGGTTTTCGTACATAGAATATTGGATTTTATGTTAAGTTTTAAGATTTTTTTTAGGTAATGATTTCCTTGTGCATTTTTTCTTTTCTAATTTTGACTATCCAACATGCAAAGTAATTTTGATTTTAAGATTAAAAATACTTTTATGCATCAGAAAATTTTCAAATTTCGCATGTGAAATCTATATACCAACCAGCTAATTATGAAACGTTTTTTTTTTCAGAAAAAATTTATATTTTATCTATTATTTTCACTAATGTATATCTGTATGGGTTTGGTCAATTTGACCAACCTTGTAACCACCATAAAAAATTATGAAATGGATATAAATTAAGTTTTTTTCATTGTAGAATGACTACAAATTACAACACCAAACCACAGATGTTTAAGTATAAATAGTTTAAATCTCATAACATTATACATCTATATATATTGTTTTTATTTTATTGACCTTTCTGCCATGTCTGACTAACATTACAGAAATTGCAATATAGTGGCACATGTGCACTCATGTTACCATATTCAATAGTATAAAACTGGCCTTTACAAAGTGACATGTCTTGGCTTTGTTCTAGTGGACCAGTATTTTGTAAAATACAGTCATATTTTGGTGATAACACATTACATATGTGCATACATTATTACTATTCACAAATAATTCCTCATATTTCAATTATTTTTTCTTTAAACATGCAACAGTAAATAAAGATATACGGAAAACAATGATTTTTTCTACTTACGAACTTCGTACTCGTTTGCTGCTTGCCAAATTTACCACATGGAGGATGTAAAACAAAATAATTTTTTAGGTTTTATACATGCATTTTGAAATAACAAAAAATAATAAATTACTATATCAAAACCATAGAATTCCACTATAATTTTTCAGGCTTAGTAACTGAGCTATATTTGGGTCTAAAAAAAATAGGGTTTTTTTTTAGCTCTATAATGTCTTTGATTCTAACATGAAAAGAAAGGGTTCACCACATCAACACTTTGCAGAGGCTGAGAAAACCACATGGAAGACAATTTGAGCTTTCAAACGGTTGAACACACATCATTGGGCAAAGTAGGTGTATGTAAGCACTTATTTCGAAAAATGGAAGAGGTGGGTGGTGCCACCTTGGTTGATTCACTAAATATGATAATATATCAGAAAATAAAAAAGATAGAAGGTTCTTATCTTATATTCTAACTTGTCAATATTGGTAATTTGAGTTTCTAATTCGTAAGAAACTATGGACTTTGTATTTGTACATCACAAACATATAATCTGAACCAAAACTGCATTCAAGATACCACGTGACCACATATAAATTGATATTTAGGATTTGTTTTAAATATTTACTTTTAAGTTAAGAAAATAACTAATGTAGAATACTAAAATTTGAATTATAATCTACAATTTGATACCAAACTTATTGACATACGTTCATAAAACTGTAGTTCAATAAAATCTTGAATGTAAGTTTACAAATGTGATAGCATGCTCTTTGACCCCCTGACCATAGGAAGACCCATTGAGAAGGGTATGTCTTCACCTATGATGGCCTTTAATTTAGGCAAATAATCAGTTTTGAAAGCAGTAATGGTGTACTGAACATGTGGAACCAATAACAGACTGCTTCTGGTGAAATAAACAAGTAGGAGGAATACTATGTCTTGCACCTGCAGTGTAAGATTCTCGATGGAGCAGCCTAGACACGCATTATGAAAGGATGTATTCCAAAGGCAGCAGCATCTCTTTGTCCATACTGGGAGTCACACAACTCCCCTAATTGATAGATGCTCAGCGAACTAAAGAGAGACCCAAGCAGTATCCAAGGATGGATTTAGCAACGTGAGAACAATGCAATGGAAACATCAAAACTTAAAGAAATAAGAATAAAAACACAGATAATCTCCATTCTGGTTGGAGCCGAGATATCGAGACATAATGGTACCATTTCCAGTATCTCTGTCTAACATCATACAAGGATGTGCATGCAGAGAGGATAAAAGTACCCACCAAGGCATCATCAGCTATAAAATGGCACCCTCTGTTCACTTACAAAGGCCAACTCCCTCTCACATAACTTCAAGCATAGAGGATGGAACTTGGTCAAAGACAAATGCAAAGGCATATGTGACATGAGGCATATGTGACTGATCCATACACGTAAGGTGAGACAATGATTTTTTTCTGTATATCATCAAATAACTTCTCAACCTCAGACAGCCCTAGAACTGAAGTGGGTTGTTGGGCAATATAAAAAAAAAGGAGAAGGTAAAGAACATGTACGAGTCCTGACTGGACAAATTGATATAAATGCAGATTCTGGATACAAAAAAGAAAATTGTATTTATATATGTTAACTTTCTTGTTTTGTATCTTTTGTTTTGAAGTCAAAAATCATTAACAATCTGAAGCCACCCTGGAAACAGCTGACAGTGGGTGTTGGGCAGAATATACAAGAACTCACAAGAAACAGATTCCAACAAGCCTGAAGAACCACAGTGGCAAATGGAATCTTGGAACTGAATATACTGCAACACTGCGATTAAGGTAAAATAGCAAAAAAGTATTTAGAGCCATTTTTATGCTGGCCTGTAAAATGTCTGCTAGAGGATACAAAGTCCAGGAGGCCAAAGATATATTCAAATAGGAAATGTGATAAGATGCAACCTGAAATCCACACGTACGGTGGTCAGAAACATCATAATAAACAAGATAGATCATCTGCACAAACCCAAATGTTTATGTGGATGGAGCAAGGCCTATGGAGTGAGAATGATCATAAGGTATAAACAGTCAATGATGATACCCTTGGAAAGATTCGATTTTTGCAACATAGGAACAAACAGCTCTGATTAGATAAAGAAAATGTTCTTCAGAAGAAGAATCAGGGTCATAGGAGTAGGTAACATAATAGGAGAAAAAACAGCAATGACCATCTCTGGTATTAAGGATCTGTCATGATACAAGTACAAAGCCCTCCAAAAACAAACAAAAAAAAAGCAAAAATGTTTGATAGTCTCCTTCCAGAAGCAAGTAATGAAAGAAAATATGTCTCTGGTAAAAGATGGTACAGTGAACAAGTTGGGAAGGGTTCAAACAGAGAAGCCTAGCAACTTAAAACTGAGCATAAATCTCACTGAGGATGACGTACAGGTGTGGAAGACATAATCAAAAAAGCTTTAAAAAAAATTTTAAAAAGTGGGGCCCAAAGAGGCACATGACTTCTGTGGCAATTGAAAGTGACTGCAAGGGAAGTTCTGTAACATACAATAAAAGCAGACAAGCCCCAATCATGAAAGAGTTGAAGATGGATTAGAAATTGAATTCTGAGATTGGTATACTGCCAGGGAGGAATTCCTGCAAGAATGTGTCAGCATTTGATATACTTGAGAAAATAATACAGCTTCATTAAAAAAAGGACTGCATAACAGCCAACTGTGAATCTGTGGAAGGTATACCAAAAAATTAATGTAAGGGGGATCCCTATAAGACAGATGAGAGTAGTAAAAACCATAATGGAAAAGGCCAGCATAGGGCAATAAGAAGAAATGGAAAATAGGACAAACTGGGCTAATAACAGAGAAATATGAAGAAGAAGAGTGTAGACATACAAACAAATTCTCCCAAGATGGGCTCAAAGTATTCGCTGCTGGAGAAGCTGGACCTTGAAGTGTAAACCAATAAAACATCAGACGATATGCACTGCCATCACGAATGCATCAAGCATAGGATGACAAAGCTGTTAGCACCACCAATGAAATACCAGGTCAGAGAAAGACATTGTGTAAATGTAACCAAAGAAGTAAAGGTTGCAGCTAACAAAGGCTGTAAGATTGAGTTCCACCCTGCCTGTTGATATATACCACCACTGTCTGGTGCAGGAAATCCAAACATTCATGTTAAACAGCCCAAAATTCCTACAGAGTAGTGTGAAAATGGGATATCTGAGAAGACTAAAACCCAAAAGTTGACAGTCCCTCAACACATCATCCCAGCCCTGAAAAGAGAGAGGCCTGGTATGGCCTAGTAATTAGGACACTCAATTCCCAGTCTGTGGGTTGCAGGTTTGAATCCCCATTACACCTAACATGCTCGCACTTCCAGCCATAGGGGCATTGTGAAGTGATAGTCAATCCCACTATTCATTGGTAAAAGAGTTGTCCAAGAATTGGCAATGGGTGGTGTTGACTGGCTGCCTTCCCTCTAGTGTAGCTTTGCATAAAATTCATAACAAACCAAACCAATTTATAAACTATTTATGTTTTTAGGTCTATTAACTTGTTGTTACAGGGATCCAAATAACATGTGAGTCACACATTTAACCCCACTGATTACTGCTGGGGCACACTATGTATGTTACATAGAAAATGAGTTCATTCATCCAGTTGTTGTGATCAGTTCTTTATAATGAGCATTGTACAGACAAAAACATAAAATTATATAATGTGATGTAACATGTAAACTTCATCAATAGTGACTCGTCTAAAAGATAGTTAATAATTTGAGGTTTGATTAAATACTGAAAGATAAAGGGACATAAAATTCAGGAAGCCTAAATTCCCCAGAGAATGTAATAAAGAAGAATTCTATATATATTTTATGGTTAATTGTTCACTATGAATAGATGCAAAGTCTTTAAGTCAAATAGGCACAAGTTAAACCCTTAATTTTAGTTATCATAGTAGTTGCTTCAAAGGCTGTTTCATACTGTAGTGAGGTATGAAAATTTTGAATTGTTCTTAGTTGTCAGTTCATATGTTTGGAAACAAAAGAATCTGAAACTCTTCCAATGTATTACAACAGTCAGGTGATTTAAACTTTGCACTGGGTTCAGTACATAAAAGATTTTTAATAATCCATTTTTGAACTTCTTTCCGTGTTCTTTTAATAACTAATTAACATTTTATAATATTTTTTTATTTCTAGATGCTTGATGTCTATGACTACAATTTGGGTCTTCTGAGAATTGGACCGTTCAACTATGAACCAATGAGGGGTGTTGATCTGTGGTTGTCTCAAAGTGATGAGTTTATTCTTCAGGTATATTGGCATACAAATAAAAACATTGAGTGTATACTCAAAAAATTAATATCTTATTTTTCTGTTAAATGGATTTCTTTGGCTAGAAGCATGCCTGCTTTTTATTTAACCTATGTGAATAGAGTTCGTGTTTTGCACCATGTCCAATTTTTGTTTATTATAATTATGAATTTACAAAGTGTATCTTCACAAAATTTGGTAAGCTTTTATTAAAAATTATTATTGAGATCATTTTATAAGTGAATTCATGAAACCTTTACTGAGTCTGTCTGAACGAAAGGTGATTTTCATGCTAAGAATCAAAATATTTCTTTTCAACTTACAGTTTTCCTATTTAATTTGCTTAACTTCCAGAACCTCCTAATTGAATAACAAAAGTTTTTTTTTTCTAGTAAAACTTTTTTTTAAATTTTTTAATAAACACTAACTATAGCAAACACAGTGAAACAATATATTGAAAAAAATGTTAAGATTTTTTCCTGGAATGACTGCAGATTGTAATAGACAATTACATTTATTTATTCTAATGCTGCTCGGCTTTTTAACCATCACAGCTACTTGTTTTTAATGTTATTATTCTACGATACCCTTTAGACCCTATCTAACAACATGACAGTCTATTAACCACAGTGGGATAATTTAGTTTAAACAGTTGGTTGAGTTACGACCTTGTGACTAGGTTAACTTAAGATGTACTCAAGCTGGTTTTATGGAGTTTCATTTAATTTGTTTTTTTCATTTACATTTTATCTAACCTAATAAAATTCTGATTTTTACATTTCAGTAACTTGTTAAAAAATATATAACAATACATACAAAATTCACATTAACAAACAAGAAATATATGACTTACCTTTGCAAATAGGCTTATTTATTTAGGCTTACCTTTAAATAGGCTTATTTAAACTGTGGAACATACTTCAGTATGACTACTTTTTTTTTATTATTATTATTATTATTACACATTTTAGACACAAAAAATAAATCGGGCACTAAAATAGAATTATCTAAAACTACTATAATTTAACAGGCTTTCTGTGTAAGCTATAAATACTTTACATTCCATTAGCTTCTTGGAACATTGACTTCATTCAACATGTAGCAATATTTTCTTGGTAATTTCCATCTTTTTTTACAAATATACATGGGTGGTACATTGAATTTTGTTCTTACTTTTGGTTATAAGCATTTCCAGTAGCAATGTAAGAGATATTTGTAGACGTGTCGTGACTTGAGAGACTGAGAGAAATAGAAGGGATGTGACAAAACTAGTGTCTCAGTAAAGTCAAATGAATGGATACTCAGTTTTTGTAATCTAAGTTTTCAATATCTGTAGTATGTATATTTAATTTGTGAGATAATAACATGCATAAAATAGTAGAAAGAAAAACTAAAGAGGGAAAATCAGAGCACTAGATGCATCTTGTGAAACAGAGTTCAAGATTGAGAAGTTATTTGAATATTTTTTTTGAAATTAATAAATTAAAACTTCGATAATGTAAAACTTTGAATGATAAACTGTGTTTTGATGCCATATTTATTGACATACATTGATAATAAAGTTATCTGAATCTAATTGTGTATAATGTCTTGACAATGCACTCTTTGACCCAACCAAACACAGAGGGTTAAAAGTATCAGTGTTTTATTTTGTTGCATAATTTTTTGTATATAGCTTCGGTTAGGTTAGTTAATCATTTTAAATGTTTTGAGTAAATAACTAATATTACCATTAGAAAACAGATATTAACTAAGGTTTTATTAAGTCTACAATTAAACTATTACACATCTACACCTTGTAAGCAGAAGATAATAAACAAGGTACTAGGAATTGAACAGGTGGGATAAAAATGCACATGTTATAACTTTTTACAGAGTTACATTAAAAATTTAATTATCAATCTGTAACAATAAACTTGGCATAAAAACAAAGTTAATTTATCAAATTTTAATATTATATAAGATTTAATTTCTTAGTTTTAAAGGAAATATAAAAAAAAATGCTCGGTACTCACTCGTGTATGTCACGTGTCATGTTCGAGCTATAGGTTGTTCAACTTACATTGTATTACTTCTACCATACAATGTCAACAGTGCCTAATCAATTAAAAACACAAGCTTCACATATTTACAAGCTAAAGTATAAAATAGTAACCTCCCACCTTATTGATGTGCTAGTACATTTAGTACACCTATCAGTGAAGCTCCTTCCATCCCATCGTCCTTTTGAAATAACTTATTCATGTCTACCTCTCACGTACATATCTATAACTAAAAAGAAGAGCAGATTCTGAACTATGTAAATTTGATATAGCTTTTATATGCGGAAACATCTGTTAGCTGAGTTCTTGCACAGATCTTAAAATATAACGTTGATAAACGGAAACATCAGCACATGTAGATATGTAGATCTACATATCTTCCAGTTTTGTACACCAAAAAAACTTTTCAAGTAAATTGAATAGTTGTTTGTCAATTTTTTGATAAGGAAATGCCAAATTTGCTATGAAATATTGAAGTTTTTTTGCTAAAATTGTTGCTCTGAAAATATATTAATCTTTTATATCTGTTTATACCTAAGTCAGAAAACCAGATGAATTATAGTGGTTTTACAAAGCCCTATTCTAGTGAGTGATGATTTTTTTGTGTTTTATAAATTGCTTATTTAAAATTTCCAAAAACCAATTTGTGTTACCTTAGTTTGATAGAGTGACCAAGGGTTAGTGACCACATCTTCCTGAGTGAGAGTAGCTTTTGTAACATCATAAGTACTAGAAATCAAAGTTATAATTGAAATTTAAACATTTATGAGTAAATAGTAACAATACGGATATGTAGGTAATTGAAATGTCATTGTATTTGACAAAATATACAGGTATGCTAATGTTGCGTCAGCAGTCACATGACTACAGTGACGCAACGTTTCTAGAATTATCATGTACTTTGACGAATGTTCAAGTTCTTACTAGAAATAGGGTACGCTGGTATATAAAAGAAGGTAATGTAATGTGTGGGTAGATAGTGAGTAATTGAACTGCAGTCACAGGGTATCGTTGAAGTTAACGTTCGTTCGCTCGCGCTACTGTTTGTTTTAGCGCGAGTATTGAGATTAAGTGTATCGCAGAGTTATATTCGGAAAGAATAAACCAGTTTTATTAAGTAAAGACTTGTGTCGTTAAAATTTCCTCGGAACGAAGTTACGGAAAAATCAATTAACAAATGGAGACGTAACACTAAGTTACAGTGTTGTACTTCTTAGGTAAGTTTTACTACATAATTATAAATTTGTCTACTGAATATGTATTATCCTTCTGTTCAGCTGCAAAGTATACATCTCATGACCATTGGTTTTGCAACATTTTTTTAAGAATATAGTTTATGATTCATAGTTTAATATTATATGCTTTAATTTCAAAAGGAAATATTTAATATCTTAATCTTCACCTGTCCTGTATTACATGATGCGTATGTGCACAAATTTCCCATTTTACATTTTTCCCTTAACTCCCCTTGATCTAACAAGTTTGACATAAATTACTTGTACCATAGATATTACTAACCCTAATGTAAATTTCCGTCCTACATTATTGCTTTACTTAGATACAACCTAGATCTTTACGTGTTATGGTTTGCTAGAAACAGAGTAATGACTCGTGCCATGATCTATTATTTTATTGTGCGTTGTGTGTGGGAGACTTACTTCTCCATATTGCAAGATAAAAACAAAACAGAAATCATGTTTAATAAAAGAGTAAAGGTTTAAACTGTGAATATAAGTAACTTGTAACTTTCTTGATCACTAGTGAAAACGAATTTACTGTGTTACTCAATTTATTTCATGTTTTTCAACCATTCTTTACATTATATTTAAATGTTGTGTCACTGGTGCAGAGAAATCTACAAATAAAGCATACGATGTTACTGAAAAAAAAAATTTTGGTATTTATTTATTTATAAGGTTCCAGAGGTTATAAAACTTTAAAATTAAAATTCACCTTTCATGCAGACTGATCTTTAGTAGAAATATTTTATTAAAAAATCTGATTTTTTGTGTGCAACATATTTTCGTCGTTTACTGAAAGAATTGCCAAATTTCATGAAGATACATAAAAACTTCTGAATTATAGTAACCATTAATTCTCCAGTATGGGCTAGGGCCAATGGACCAAGCCTGTATACATAGGGTTAGTACTCATTTACATTCAGAAATTTTGTTAAAGGTTTTAAAAAAAGTAGGCAATTATTATCATGCTAATTGAGTTTCTAAGAATATTACGTGAAAATAACAACAGATGGGTGTAATGTCCCTTTTATGTCAGATCAAAAACAATCAAAGAACTACTGGCACTATTAATATATGTATCTGTATAATTATGTCTTGCTTCTCGAGTAAGAACCTAAAATTATTTTATTTGCTGTTTTTTTTATAGTTTTAAAATATATTTTTGCAAAAATTTTAATATTTCAGATTAATCTGAGCTGTAGAGTTTTATCTTAATAAATTTAATATTTCAGTTTAATCTGAGCTTCAAATTTTATCTTAATACATTTAATATTTCAGATTAATTTGAGCTTCAGAGTTTTATCTTACTATATTTAATATTTCAGACTAATATGAGCTTCAGAGTTTTATCTTAATATATTTTAATATTTCAGACTAATATGAGCTTCAGAGTTTTATCTTAATACATTTTGAAAGTTTAATCCTTCACGAGATACAAATCGTATCGTTTCAGCACCTCTCAACATCTCCTGAAGTTCAGCCACCACATTTTGTTCTGCAGGTGAGAGCAACACTGAAATTCATTCAACAGAATCCCTTTCCTGGTGTGACAGTCTTTCCAGATAACCGACCACATTTTTTTAGGAAGGATGAAAGTGGAGCCTGGGTTCAAGTATGTTACTGAAACTGGAGGAAAATTCAGTTTGAGCAAAGCCTCAAATTCTGTCTCCTAGAAAAAAAAAAGGGATGTTATATAAAATAAAGATAATTGTAAGTCTTGCTGGTACAAGGTTATGAGGAGAATTACATTGGTAAACACTAGATCAAATGTATTAATTGTGTCATGACACTGTTATGAATATTATCAGTCTTTACATCTCTCATTCATTTTAGGCTAGTTTTGTATAATTACAAGTGAAAAAATTATTGTTTCTAGTATTTATTGAAATTTTTTATATGAACTGAAATAAATAGCGTAAAATATTTACATTTGGAAATAGATGTAAAATGTTATGGTCATCAGAACTTCTCATGGTGTGTATTATTTCAGAAAAATCTTTTTTTTTCATTCTCGTTAGAAAATACGCTTGTTTTCTTATTAATGGCAGTTTGTTTAAAAAATCCACCATGAAATACACACTTAATCTCTGTTTTACTTTCATATGTATTTTATTGCATCTACTGTTTCCATGGTAATCCTCCAACAAAAAGTATGTTATCGTTGGTCTTCATTTCGTTTGAAGGTCATCTAGCCTCTTTCATGAATATTCCACTCGAAAACATTCCTATACTATGAGCATTTATGAAGTTTTTATCAAATAATCGTTTTGAGATTATTTACTGTTTTTTTGATATATATATATATATTTAGTTAAGTAACCATCTCTAATAAATGGATACTTGAGAAACTACTTTTAGGAAACTATATTGTTGTCAGTTTTTGAAGGAAAAAAAAAAAGGCTGCTAATATAAATACTTGTTGATGTTTATTATTGTGAGTCTAGTGATCCTTGTAGTTGAATATGAATCAAGCGATTCTAGAATACTTGAAAAACCTTTTGAACTGAACTACTTTTATTTTTAAGGATGTTGCCCTCCCAGTGGACGTAATGCTGATAGCCTATTGTGTAGCTTTGCATTAAAACAAACTTTTAAAAAATGCTCCTTCTCTGAAAATTATATTGTTTAAAAATACTACATATTCATGAATTAATTTTCAGTGTGCTTTCTTAATTTTCTTTCTAGTAAACATGAGATACAAGATAATGTAATACACACAAAACGTAATGATTCTTTTGTTTTTATATATTTTTTTATACAGGATTTCATTCTTTATTCTGTAATATTAATACATTAGCAGACTTAAATTTCTCTTACAAGTTGTGTATGAATACCAGCATAACATTCTCAATTTAAGTGAAGTTCCCACCACTTTATTAAAATTAATTTCTTTCAAAGTTGTCGGTTAGAACAAGAAGAAAAAAGATAAAACCCATAAGACAGATTTTTATGGTTATTTTTTCTTTCATTTTGTTATGCTTCAGCATTTAGAAAAAGTCATCTGTTATATTTTTCTTTCACGTTTGTGCTATTTATTGAAATTTCACCACTTTCTTATCAGTATCCTTATTGTAAATGATTAAAATAAGTTATGTATGTGTACGTTTTTGATCAAATCTAATTTAGGTGAGATTGAAAATTAACTATGGTAATTATAGGAGGTTTCCTATTGGGTACAGTTTAAATAGATATTTGTTATGAAGGGTTAACAATAAATTACAAAAACAATCTCTGCAATAAAAGTTGCTCAGTTTAAATAACTTGAAGTTGTTGCAATGAAATATGAATGTCATCGTCTTTAGCTTTCTAAAGTTCAGTATCTTTGGAAGACTGAACAATTACAAAGGTTGCAAGATCTCTTAATTTAAATTTAAAAGTAGTGTTTGAAGATATGTTTTATAATGATGTGTTTTTTAAAACCTTAAACAATTAGGTGATTTAAAATAACTGATGTATAAGCTACTAATACATTACTGTGAATTAATATTATCCTGACCTTGTTTAAAGGTTATTAAATTATCAGGTTTAAAACAAAATGCTCAAGATATTTTAATAGATTTGTTAAGTGAAGTAAATACAATGTAATTTAAACAAATCTCTCCACTTATAGTAATTGAAACTACTATTTAATGTAGCACAGCACGTGATATAAAAGGTATTGCTTTTTAAACAGTTGTGGTGCTGAAAAGGCATGTTTTAGACTACTATTATGTCTGTTGTACCCAAGCCAATTTGATAAGTCCTAATATTGGGCAAGGGACGTTGTTGGCACTAGATATAGAAGGTGTAGTGTGGTTGTCATATTATAACTTCAGACATTGTTAGTTTTTATGAATTTACTTTATCTGTATAAATATGAGTATCAGACACATTTGAAAGTGATGCCAAAAAATTGAAAATAAAGGATACTTGCAGAGGCAGAAATTAAAAAACTTTATTAATGAAATCTTTAAGTTTCAGCTGGAGTTTTAGAAAAGAATTGTGAAAATATCTAGAGCTACCATCTTTAAGCCTGTGTAATGGGTTATTCTAAAAAATTTATGCTACTGGAAAAAAACAAAACAAAAAAAAACCTATTACATGTAACACGGGTTGAATAATTTGTTTTGTTGATGTCATTCAAAATAACATCAACCTTTTGTTTAAACTAAGAAGATGGCATATATCTCAGGACAAAACTAACCTTTTGACAGGTCTGGTTATGAGTAACAAGCATTTTAGAATGACTTGTAATAGTTGTATCATTGGTGACAAGTGTCCTTAACCAACCATAGTAATGCAAATAATACATTTAGAGTTGTTTATAAGCCCTCTGTCAATTTAAGAAAAACAACAATAACCCAATCATTTCAGGTAATAGATTTTCACTATTGAATAGACTTATTCCTAATGAATCCTTGAAGAAACAAGTTGTGTAATTGGTCAAAAGTACTCAAATTTTAATCTGAAAGTGTTCCCTTAAATTTCTTTAATATATGATACCTTTGGTGGTAAGTTGGTTCAGTTTACCCTCCCTTTGTTGTGCACCAGTCCTAAATCCCTAGAGGACTTGTATAGGCTGCTCATGGCTCGTGAAGGGCTCACTTGGACTGTTTGAAGGACTAATGTGAACTTCATTTTAACTATGACTTCACTTTATAAAGGTTCTTTGTTTTCTTTTAAATGTTAAACTTTAAGCTCTGTTGCTGAATTGTGCAATTCCTGCTAAAAGATTTTTGTTTGTTACTCTAATAATTGTTATAAAGTTCTTCCATTTGTATTATTGCCGAAGCTATTTTGGATGTACTTTAGTGCATGTGAGAATGACCTGATAGTCAAGTTTTTGGTTTTGTATGACATTTTGTATAAAAGAATAAAAGATGGCTGGAAATTTCAACCTTAATTTAATTTAAATATAAATAATGGCTACTGAGGTTATCTATGTGCTGTTAATTTTCTTTTAAGAGTATTGTTTCCTTTTCATAACAAACATGAAATACATCAGTAACTAAGTTTTCTTGTTTTTTTAAGTTTTTTTTTTAAATCGGTTCAAAATAAAAAACTGGCTTTAACATGTATCTCCTTTGTTTGACTACATAGTGATATTCAGAACAAGACTAAAATGTAAAGATGAGATAGATATTGAATTGGATCAAAGTACTGTATAAATTACCTTATAACTCAAGGTCTATTTGATATGAGGTAAAAGAAATGCACAATATTTAACTGGGTTAACTCGTTATTTTCAAATGGAATAAATGCCAAGCTAGTTTTATAAAATAAATGCATAGTTGAAATAAGTATTTCTGCTAACACTTGTGTTATATGTATTCCACTTTGTTTCGATAAACCAAACTGATGCTTATTAACAATGTAACCATCAAACAATTGATGCCTTTGGAATCACTTAAAATAATAAAGCAGTTTTTGAAATATTTTTTAGTTGTTAGCTTCAGGGGAACCATTTGTTCTCCTGAAGAAGAATAGTCAACTATTTGAAAGCGGTCGAGTTTTGGGTTTTATTTTAAGTTTATATGTGATCCTTTGTGCTAACTCTTTTATCAAGATTTTTAGTTGTTAGCTTCACCTCTGTAATGTGAGAAACTCGTATACGAATGAACAAAAAACAAAACAAATTGCACCAGTATGTGCAAAGTAATGCTAAGTTTAACACTTATTCATATGTTTTATGACTCATTCATACAGTCATTATTTTGTGATGATGGAAATAAATTTTAATTTAGCTTTCGTTATAAAAGTTCATTTGAGCATTTTGAATAGGAAAAAAAATTATTAATCATAATAATTGTATATTCTAATTGAAGAACATGATCAGATTAGGAAGAAAAGTATTGACACAACTTAAAAGACAAATAATTATTATGAAGCTTGAAAAGTGATTGTGAATTATCAGACTTTATTTTCTTCCAAGGGCCTGGTGGTTAGGGTGACTCGACTCACAATTCGTGAGTCGTGGGATCGAAGCCCCCATCACCAAACATGCTCGCTCTTTCAGCCATTGGGGCATTATAATGTGATGTTTAATCCAACTGTTGATTGGTAAAAGAGTAGCCTAGGAGTTGGTGGTGGTGTCTAGCCGTCTTCCTTTCTAGTGTATCACTTCTAAATTAGGGATGGTTAGTACAGATAGCCCTTGAGTAGCTTTGCACAAAATTCAAAACTATCCAACAGACTTTCTTTCCAGACATTTTTGAATTTTGAAAACTATTTCTAGGAAGAATTATGCATTGTTTTTTCAATAAAACTTGACTTAAACTGGTAAGCATGTTTCAGAATAAGCCTTAACTTGAGGATTGCTAGATGTATATGAAAAAGTTAAGGATTTTTTCTGAAACACACGGGTGCTCTTGAAAAAGTCTTGCACCCAGTAGTTTGGATTTACCTCTGAAACACGATGGGGGGTTATTAAACAAAGAACAATTTTGGTAAAGGTCAAAGAATGATTACTGTTTGAAATTGTAATGGTTTTCAGGTTTTAAAGATATCAGTGGATACTCGAAAATTTAATGTAGGTTTTGAGTCTTTTGTCTTACAGTTGGCCTAATTTTTAATTATTAAACATGAAAAAAAAATTGTTGAGGAGTCAGATTAGCTTTAAAGTTTTCTTGTATTTTAAAAGTTGCTTATTTGTATATAAAAGAGAATTTTTTTTATTTTTTTTGAAATTATTTCCATTTCCAACATAAAAGGCTTAAAAATACAAATTTCTTGTTTTGTATTTTCATTGCTCTATTGGAAGTGTAGAAAAACGATCCATAAATTGCAATTTTAAAAAAACAAATATAAATATTTTTTGCCAATTGAATTTGTACCCTAGAACGTAATGCTTGGTTTATTTTAATTAATGATCAGTCTACTAGACCAGTGATTTTCTCTTTAGGTCATCTTAAACTCTCCCAAAGAAGAATATATTTTATATTAAAACATGATTATGTACGATCTTTTCAACATTAATTTCTCTGTCAAGCCCTAGATTCACTATTAACTGTTAACAGCTTGTTACTGATTGGTTGATTTCAGTATCAGAATTGATATCTATATATATAAAATTATTCAGAATCAACCAGACCAAATAAGGTACTTAATAACTAATCTAGATGAGTTATTTAAGAAATACTTAATTCAAATACAGGTATTTATTGGTTAAGCAAAATGAATTGTTGAAAAATTATTCATTTTTGCTATAGTTAGTTATTTATTGTTGTATTTAAATTATTTCATAATCAGTTTATATAATTGAATATAGCTGTTTCAGTTAATTTAGAATGTTAATTAACCAGACTAAACACAGATACTTATTGGTTAATCTAGAGAAATCATTGCAGTGTTACCAACTATAACTACAAGTGGATACTAATTATTCTACATTTGTTTTTTCTAAAAACAATCTTGCTACAGAAACACTTGAAACCCATGTAAGATACTGAGTAAATATTTTGGCATATTTAAAAAAAAAAGTGCAGGTTAATCTTAAGACAGATACTTTTTATTTATTAATGCAGGCCAGTCAGGGTATGACCCATAGCGTGCCTAATCCAAGGGTCTGTGGTGCGTGTCTTGTTACTGCAAAATTACATTCTGTACTTTGTGGTCATAAGAATGACAATCAAATCCCACTATTTGGTTAGAGTAACCGAAGACTTGGTGATGGTTGACTAGCTGCCTTCTTTCTGTACTTTGTGGTCATAAGAATGACAATCAAATCCCACTATTTGGTTAGAGTAACCGAAGACTTGGTGATGGTTGACTAGCTGCCTTCTTTCTGTACATTCTGTACTTTGTGGTCATAAGAATGACAATCAAATCCCACTATTTGGTTAGAGTAACCAAAGACTTGGTGATGGTTGACTAGCTGCCTTCTTTCTGTACATTCTGTACTTTGTGGTCATAAGAATGACAATCAAATCCCACTATTTGGTTAGAGTAACCGAAGACTTGGTGATGGTTGACTAGCTGCCTTCTTTCCCTCTAAGTCAGTCGGTTCGAAATTAGAGATGACTAGTAGAGATAGCCATTACCTATTTTGATGTGAACATATGAAGCAAGTTGATTTTACATCAAGATTTTAAAACAATTAATATCTACCTTTGTCATTGACCATAAAATCGTTCACTTTAAATTTAGCCCCCCAGTGGCACAGCGGTATGTCTGTGGACTTACAATGCTAAAAACTGGGTTTCGATACCTGTGATGGGCAGAGCACAGATAGTCCATTGTGTAGCTTTGTGCTTAACTACAAACAACACTATAAATTTAACTGATTTTGAAGTCATTTGTATGTTAATTGTAAAATATACCAACATCCAGCTTCTCGGTGTCTTGGGTTATCAAGTAATAAAATGTTTAAGTTAAGAACTAAAAAAAAAAACAGTTGTTGGTTGGTTTTTACACTAACAGCTTGTGTTATTTCTTGTGAACTGTCCATTCAGTAAAATAAGAACTGGTTTTTATAGCCGCATTTATATTTAATTTGAGATTATGAAATATCTGAAGAATGGTGCAGTTTTTGTAAATATTAAGAAGGTCTATCATGGATCATAATTGAAGTGTACCGTCATAACACGTACTAATTACTTCATTGTTCATAACACGTACTAATTACTTCATTGTTCATAACACGTACTAATTACTTCATTGTTCATAACACGTACTAATTACTTCATTGTTCATAACACGTACTAATTACTTCATTGTTACCGTCCATTGCTCTTTAGAGTACGGTACAGTACGGTACAAATGTAAATGAGTTTTTCTTCCTCCTCCCTGTGACGTACTCCACAGTAAAAGTACGTCCTGGTCTCTTTCGTATCGCCGATGAAAGTATCAAAATAAAATAATCAAAGAGTTATGACCTTAGAAACGTTTTGATTTTTCCGTGAAGTGTAAACCCTCGCCCAATAAACTCATGTTGGCTCACACTTTCAGTAAAACCACAACTTGTACACAAAGGATACATATAGGATGATACATAGGCACAGCCTATGTTTGTTTTTCTCTTTATAGTGTATCAGGTTTGTAAGAAGATATTTTACTGGAAATATACCTTGTTATATTTTATACATGTTGTCATTCTTGTGTGAGTTTTTAACCATAGAAAAGATAACGTTAATACGATTAGAAGAGCGTCATTCATTGTGAAACATATTATTTTCTCTGGCTAGCATGGCCACGTAGTTAGAGCGCTTGACTCGCAATTTGAGGGTCGCTGGTTCGACTCCCCGTCCCGCCATACATGTTCGCCCCTTTCACCTGTGGGGCGTTATAAGTTATAATGTGATGGTCAATCCCACTATTCGTTGGCAAAAGAGTAGCCCAAGAGTTGGTGGTGGGTGGTAATGACTAGCTTCCTTCCCTCTAGCCTTTCACTGCTAAATTAGAGACAGCTAGCGCAGATAGTTCTCGTGTAGCTTTGCGCGAAATTCAAAACAAACAATCTGGCTAAAATTATCCTTAAGTTCCTATTTCTTATCCTTGGCTAACTTTAATTAACTGGACTAATAACGTTAGGTCGGTGAAAACACAAATTAAAGTAAATATCCAACTTTTAATCAAGTATCATAGTTAAAGCCTTACGAGGCCATAATAAGTAGGGTAATATTACGCAATTAGGCTTAGGTTGGATATTTAAACAACTATGCTTCATACACACTTCCGATTGATATATTGCAATTATAATGACGATAATCGTTGTTTTTCCTCATGTCCTTGTCTTTGGTAAGAGCTTATTAATTGTAAAAGTGCATCGTTGTTACTAAATACAATCGGATTATCCTTCGCAAATAAACATTGACATTTTCTCTCTCCTTTTTTTTTTTCGGAGGAGAGGGGGGGTTGGCTGAGAATGGCCATTGAGTAGGATGTTCTTGTTATTCAAAGTCGGTCGTGACCTAATGGTTGGTGTACAGGGTTGCGGTCCTAAAGGTCCAGAGTTCGATCTGCGATGCCCCTGAACACTGCATCTTCAGCTTATATGTTTGTTATATCAGTTTTAGTCAATTCTGATCTTCAGTTCAAAACCGGATATAGCCCTTGTGGAGGTGGGTGCTATTAACTGTTTGCCTTCCCACTTTTCAGTAGTTCAAAATTAGGAATGCCTATACCCGAACCCAAGCGACCTCTGACCTGGATGCCTATACCCGAACCCAGGCGACATCTGGCCTGGGCGTTTAGCATTTTTACGCAAAAGGTGCTGTTAAGGTTGAACTCCCAATTTATCAGTTAGCTCTTAAGCTTAAGACAAGAATTTTATTGCCGGTCACTATACATCTCCTCGCACTACGGGGCCATCTAGTGTGTTGTCACGGATAACGGTGTAGAGAAGTTGCTGTTTATAATATATAATTGTGAGTTGTTGAATGGGTAGCTTTGCTTGGTGAATTAGTAAGATGACAGTATTTCTGTTCTACTTCTTACGGTGTGATTAAGATGCACTAGTTCATTATTCAGTTTGACCTTAACAATCCGCTAATCACCAGTTCACCCATTCAGGTTGTACTAAACAATCCGCAGATCACCATTCAGTTTGTCGTTAACAATCTGCTGATCACCAGTTAACCATTCAGTTTGTCCTTAACAATCCACTAATCACCAGCTCATCATTCAGGTTGTCCTTTACAACTTTTAAACATAAGTTGCTATGTCTAAGTTCAAGAAACATTCTCTGTTAGGGCTGGCATGGCCTTGTTTTTAGGGCGCTCGACTTGTAATCTGAGAGTTGCGGGCTCGAATCCCGTCACACCGGATATACTCGCCCTTTCAGCCGTGGGGGGGGGGGGGTATAAAATATCGGTCAATTCCAGTATCCCAAGTGTTTGCGGTGGGTGGTATTGACTTATTGCCTTTCCTCTCGTCTATCCCTGCTAAATTAGGGACAGTTGTCGTAGATAACCCTCGTGTAGCTTTGAGCGAAATTCAAAACAAGTCAGACCACTTCTCGGTTAATTTCCTTGAAAATGTTTTGATTTTTATGTACACGATCATTTGCGTCCAAGAACAGCTTTTTTAGGTATGGAAGGAAGTTTTATATCATACGCGGTGCTGCCGGGCTTATAAGTTTTAATGTGATATCATACATAGTACTGACGGGTTTTAATGTCTACTTGCGTTATGATAATCGAAATATTCAAACACTGTGATTAAAGAATTTACAAGCTTGTTTATTTAAATGAGTGTTCTTTATATCTGTAAAGAATTTTGCGCCCCACAAGAATACATTTGTTTTTATGACTACGTTGAATGCGTTCTCCAAATTAAAAGTTATTTGTTTTTGAGCTTAGCGCCTGTTTTATAAGTACTTTTATAGCATATTTTAATATCTCCCTTTTGCAATTTCTATGGCTTAGGTGATTACAGTATGATAACTGTCTTCTTCCTGAATTTACGAACTAGCATTATGACACACGTGGATTGGATAATAATGTGCCGTTTACCCAGTCTCGTGTATAAAGTTTCCAACAATTCTGATCCCACATAAACATTTATTCAGAGTTGTTTTGTTATAAAATGTTACGTTTTTAGTTGTTGCCAATCGTAATTTTAGTTACATTTATGGTTTATGTGAAAACTAGTTATTGCTTGTTGTCAGTCGATGGTTAATTTTACTGTGGTCTGAATAATTTACAGGACGGATTATAACTGTCATCTCCAGAATACGCAATACCTAATAAACAAGTTCTGGGTATTTGATTTTTACCGATAAAGGAAAATTGTCTGTGAACGACTCATCATAGATGGTTAATCGCACTTTCTTTGACCTACTAGTCAATGTATTGGTGTCGCCCTTGGCGAGTCATGGCGTCAAAATGGGCATGTTTAGCACCTACGTATTTGGCTTTTCTAATTCTCGACTACTGAAAAACGTAATGCGCTGTGGATTGCCTTGTAGTTATATAGATACAGTCTTTCTAAAGAGGTCATTCATACAACACAATTGTTAAACAATGCAGAGCCCAAAGGCTCAGTGTTTTGAAGTAGAGACATTTCGCTATTTTCTCTGAAAGCGGAAAAATTCGCGTATATCAGGGCGCTTAGAACAAGAACGGATTCCAAAAACAATCTTTAACCTAAATCAAAGCTTTACCTTCATCGGTAAAGTGAAGAGAATAGTTATGAAACAGAAAGAACAAACCCCAAAACCATCGCGATGGAGCTGCATATCTCTTGATACCGTTAACAAGATAATAATGGCTTAAAGTTAACTACAAAAACTTACCATCCGAAAGTTCATAAGCTTCCAGCTACACCTCTAAATAAATGGCTAAGAGAGATGTCTGAAAAAACTGGAATCATAATAATTCCACTTGGTCATATTTTTGCTGCGGCTGCGCCGAAGTTTTGGTTGAGTCTGTATCATTTGTGGTCAAAACTCATCTTTTTTTCTCAAAATGAAGGTTACGATGTTGGTCAAGTTCGTAATTGTAGCCATAAGACTGAGTATGACCAACGATGGAAGAATTTCAAATACAGCATACGACTTCAAATAATTTTTATTAATTTAAGTATTATTTATATTTATCTATTTCAAATTTTACAGTTATATATTGTTAAAAGAGTTCCAGAAAAAAAGGCTATTTAAAACACAGCCTATTAAGGTAAAATATTTAAAACTCCCTCCAGTTAATATAAACTGATTTTAGAATTATATATATATATACGGGTTCAATTGTGTTTATAATTACTCTTTGCCCAAAAGTGGATCACAAACAAAACAAATTAATGAATGATTGTAGCAGATAACAAAACCTTCGAAGCTCTTCCGAATAGCTGAATATATATTTTTAATAAACGGTTTTTTATTCGACACCATTACAGTGATACACCAGAGAGCACAAATGTAAGACAATTGTTTTTAAGTATGTGAAACAATGTTTCAACCTGACAAATATCTTTAAATAATAATATGTTCGACACTAGATGGAGCTGTTTCTACCTAAACGTAGTTACTTGACAAATATCTTTAAATATTAATAATATGACTTAAATTGCCACAAACGAAGTTAGCTACAGAAAAGACAGATAGTGCTCGAACATTTATACTTTATGGTCTATTGTAACTTTCACAATATGAATTATAAATCGACTCAACATTGAAGAGAAAGACAAATACTTAACTTTTGTATTTCTACATGTTAGTCTTATCGAAATTTCTAACAGTAACACATTAACATAATTTGACAAGTTTTGTTTGTAGTTAAGCACAAAGCTACACTAATGGGCCATCTGTTCTCTACCCACCACGAGTATCAATACCCGGTTTCTAGCGTTGAAAGTCCTCAGACATTCATTCCCTGTGCCACCGGGGGGCAATAAACAGTTATCAAGATCAACACTAGATGGCGCATATAAAAGGAAAATGAACACTTAGAATAAATTAGATCATTTTTTAGACTTGTCACATAAAGTGAAATATTACTGGATATTTTCATAAAGTGACACCAAGGAAGCTATGAATGAAAGTTCTGTATACTAGGTAATTGTAAAGTGGCATTTAAAATGCATTGTTTTTAAAACTGATATCCGATGGCATGTTCCTGGTATAAAGTTTGTGCATTTTTTCACTTTTTAAGATATTTCAAAAAGCCTAAATGGACGTGTAGTAATACCTTTTATATAGAAATAACGTGATCGTTATGATTACACTTTTCATGACCTTTGATTCAAAGAACAAAAAAATTTCGGACTAAGATTGGTAATGTAAAAAAACTTAAAAAGTATATTATTAAAGTGTGAGATGCGCAGGTTAGCCCTGTGGTAGAGCTTTGAATTTCGGCGGGCTCGAATCCTTGGATAGCAAATTATTTTCTGCATTTGGTATAGTTCGATACAATCTCCATTCCTACCAATATTGACCTTAAAAACAGTTAGGCACTAGTCAAAGCAATGAAGTTATTAATCCCTCACCGTTTGTAGATGTTCTTTGATAGAGATTAGTATCAATGGGTGCGTTATAAGAATGACATTCAATCCATTAGTGTAGATTGCTGTTGATTGGCTAACATCCATCTGGTCAGTAGTTAAAGGGCCTGGCATGCCCAAGTGGTTAGGGCGTTTGACTGGCAATCTGAGGATCGCGGGTTCGAATCCCAGTCCCACCAATCATGCTCCTACTTTCAGCCATGGGGGCGTTATAATGTTACGGTCAATCCCACTATTCGTTAGTAAAAGAGCAGCCAAGACTTGGTGGTGGGCGTTGATAACTAGCTACCTT
>NW_013669988.1:85028-89478 GCF_000517525.1 Limulus polyphemus
ACGTAAGAGCACCGGTAACACCTTAGCCACTAATATCTGTAGCTTATCACAAGATCGGGTGTCTCTGCTTCAACTTTTTAATTTAAAACGAAACGCCGTGTGTACATAATACGTAGCTAAGAATTAAAGATAGCGCGCGCGTGTACATGTTTCACAGATAATATTTTCGAATGTCTAATTCCATCATTTTTTGTTTTCGCTTCTTTCTTGAACTAATGTGTATTATTTATATGTTAATATAATAAGATATTTATAAATTTTTCTGATTTATAAACATATATTTTTTTCTTTTCTGTATGAGCTCCCCTTAGACCATGGGCCCCTGGTGGTCGCCCAAACCGCAATCCGTTAACTTGGAATGATACCCATAATTCTTTTCGCACCAAGGTATTTTCCAAGAAATTTTCGTTCCTGAAAAAAGAATCAACAAATTGAAATAATGGGTGTGATAAATGTACGAGTGTATTATATTATCGCGTTTACTCGCCAACTGTGGAGGATGTACTCCATTTTCCCAAAAACATTTCGTCATTAAAAAAAAGAAAAAATCCCAACTGATATTCAAATATAATTGCTTATTAACATCAGGGAAACAAATTCCCACAGTTTATACGTGCCTTTATAATTCCAATATTCTTCTGGTTATTTCTAACACCTAGGATATAAAGATCTAGGTGGCGATAAAAAAAAACTTTTGGGATTAATTTGCGAAATCAACGTATATGCAATAAAATTACTGGTTATCAGAATAACCCTCACTTTAACATGTAGCAATATATATTATTACGCCTCTGTGTTCGTTTGTTAATTTCCCGGTATAAATTCTTCCCGAGGAACTTCAGAGATACAAGTCCTTTCTTAAACGAAACTAGTTTATTCTTTCTCAATTCAACATTAAGTGTATTGCAAAGAGAGAGCAGCAGAAGAGGATTACGGTCTCGCCAGAGGAAAAAAAAAACCATCCTCTTGGCTGATTGCTTGAAAATCTGTTTGAATACAGAAGTAAATCCTCTTATAGGTCTTTGTTTATCCTTTACAAACTTCAAAGCTGATAGTAAATTAGTTGAGACTAATACAGCGAAACTTGGGAAAGTAGAAAAACTTTCGTTCCTATCTTTTAGTCAATACCTTGAAGTTTGCGTTTAGAAATAAGCCTATTTCTGGAATTAGAAATATTTCTTAACGAGCAAAACAAGCTACTGTTTTTTCTCTTAAGCTATAAAGCATGGATTTCTAAAACAGACAGAAAGAAACAGAATTAGTTCAATGTAAATACCGTTTTTTTTATTGCCCAGTTATATATTTATATGAAAAAAGACAAAATAGAAAACGTGATACATCTGAGTTTTTAAAAAATTGTAATAAAACGCGTTATGTTATAGAGTATAATAAAACATATGAAGTGCCTGCCTTCAGGACTGAGCTAGTAATTATAGTAAACCTTTACTTAATTTCTTGCTTTTCAAATCTTCAAAGAAATTCACTTCACATAAGTTTTTTTTTTTAGAAATATAAGTTGTTGATTTAATAAACTAGTTATTAATTTTAAAACACATTTCTTACACAGGGATTTATCTGTCCTTACTTACATATTTATAGATCAAACTAATTAAAGCGTTCCATTTTTTTTTTATTTGAGCCACTGGTGAACTAAGTTAAATATATTTTCGTGATCTCTTTTTATCAACCTTTCAAATTAGGGAAAATATTCAAAAATACGTTTTGTAACGCTGTTATGTCGTTAATGTGTTGTTTTAAATGTAATTTTGTGGTGAAAATAATTCAACGTCCGATCCACGTAATAATAACAAATGAATTTTATTTCCTATTTAACGTTTTTTTTTTTTTTCGTCTTGTGCACTTTGTAACTTGTTGTAAGCTTACACTTACAACCACGTTAACTGCTCTGTATTAAGGTAAAAACCTACTTACTCAATATTCGCGCTAGCTAACACAGATCCAAAAACGTAAACACACTGACAGAATAACTATATAGCTTATAATATGCATTTATTTAAGCCCCAAACGTATATATGTTTGAAAGATATTCATATTCTTATGTCTATACGTCACCTCTGACGGTCAATTTCACAGTATTTACTATTTTCAACTGTTTTTATTACGTTTCATTCACAAGTAAATATTGGTATTTTTACACGCACTTTATTTTGATTTATAAGAGTTTGGGTAAATTTGTCCATTTACAAACTTTTTGAAAAGTGAGACCAATTTTTACACAAATCATTTAAGGCTTATATATATATATATAAATATAAGTACATAATCCAGTTTGTGTACAGAAAAAGTTTTCCGGTTGGTTTGAAATTATTTAAATTAGTATTTAGCATATGTTATGCTGGATTTTAGGACTTTTAGTTTTATACAATATTGAATGAATGATATACGTATAACATATATATATATACAGAGGACGCAAGTAATAACCAAAATGTCCAGTCAGTGCGTTATGAATCTGTTGGACACCTATTTACAGTGTTATAATGCATTGATCCAACTCATTGTAGAGACACCAAGCGATTGAAAGCTGAATTATCATTGGCTTGTTCGATAATGCATTGAACCAATACGTTATGGCTCCGATGGCTTGTCATACACGTGACAAATAAAGCAACAACGATTTGAGCAATTATGACGTCACTTGTGGCAGCTGCGCAGAATGCATTCCATTGCTGGTGTACAAAAAAACATGACTGCATCGATTCTAAGTAACTTAATTCGAAAACACTCTCTCTTTCTCATTGTCAGGATTTGGTCGTTGAAGACCTGGGAGGGTCAGGTGCATTTTACCCCTTCTTCCTTTCTACAAATGTTGTGGGGTTTTGAGGAATATTATTATAATTATTACAAGAGGATCAGAGCTAATTACTCGCACTTGCTCTGAAAGGTCAAGGCCATTTTCCATGTTAGTAACTATGGTAACATTAGATCCAAAAAACACACAATCACTTTTGTTGTAAAAAAGTTCTATACGTCGCCAACAGTTCCAGTTGTATGTTGTATTTCACATAAATTTTAATCTAGGATGAGATCATTTACAATGTTTTCATAATAACATAAAATAATGTTAGATTTAATGATCTAGTATTAGGTGGCTTGTTTTTATTCTTTATATATATATATTCACTAGGGAGAGGTGCTTAGGCCTATCATTATTATGTATGCAGTATCTGTCCAGTTCGCATAATAAGTCATTTTTTCTCCAATTTTTCACGAAATAATTTAGCGTACTATGTAGGAGTTTATCGGTTACTGTTTCTATGTTTGCGTATTTATGGAGGAAGTTGTTCTAGGAACTTTAAAAGCTGTTGCGTGTAGTGAGTTTTGTATGGTTTATATTTTTATTTGTATTAGTTTTAGTGCGACATTTATCCATGCTGGACGGGTCGTATATATGTTTTGTATATTTTTATTATGATTTGTCGGCTGTTGTCCCATTGTTTTTATCGGTTAGACTCCTAGCATAGTTTGTTCGTTGCCAAATTTTGGTTCTGATATTATTTAAATGATTTGTCCATGTTAGTATCGAATCATATTGTTACGACAGCGGAAGTCGCGCGACTCTGGGAGCATGCGCTGGAGTTCTAGAAAGATCGAGGAACCTGTCGAACGTCCTAGCGTTCGCTAGACGCGCGCTTTTATAGTATATAAGCGGAAAATAAAGTGACGACAATAATAGAATTGCAGACAGCGAGATATAAAGACAGATAACCGAGTCAAGCCGTAAGTAAAGTGCGTGAATCGGTGTGAATTCTAGCGTGTATTTAAGTTAAAATGACTGTGGAAAATTATTTCTAGCTATCCATTCATCCAGATATTGTTTGTTTTTTCACATGATTGCAAGCAACTTGCAGAAGTTTGCATAGATCTTTCTGTATATAAAGTGTTATCAATCAATAAAGCTAAATAGTATGAATCACCACAGGATAGATTTTCCTAAAGCAACCTACTAAATAACTGAGCTTTCCATTCGAACAATTTTCAAAGAATACATAGATTGTTCGTAGTGACAACAGTTTGTTCTAATTACTAAATAGTGTAATGAAACAGAAAATAATAGTACTCGTACACTTTAACTTATCTTCTTAAGAGACACAGAAGTTCAGACCAATAAAAATTCAACACAAAGAAAGTTGGATAACAAGAAAAAGAAAGCGAAATACGTGTTTTAAACCATTACAATAAGACAGTATAGTTTCCTGAAACCTTTTAAAACTTTATATTAGGAGCAGTTTGTAGTCATATAGTTTCATTGGTATTTGTATTCATGGTAAAGCTACTAAAGCTATCTTCTGCCATTTCCAATTTTAGGTTCTGGTTTGTTTCGAATTTAGTGCAAAGCTACTCGAGGGCTATCTGCGCTAGTTGTCCCTAATTTAGCAGTGAAAGAGTAGAGGGAAGGTAGCTAGTTATCAACGCCCACCACCAAGTC